>NW_011892831.1:8749-11299 GCF_000151845.1 Pteropus vampyrus
CCTGTCATCATTTATTGTAGTATTTATCATATTTTACTCATACAGTTTTGCTATTTTTCTCTATTCTGTTATACTTTGCTAATTATAAAATTGAATATTTCAACAAGATAAAGATCCTCTCTCTCAGGGGCCCCTACAAATATTTACTCTTTTTGGAGGGAAAATATTATAGAATAGAACAGTTAAAAGTCTTGCCTAAGAATAACTTGATTCTAATATTACAGATATTAGAATTTATAGCACTTTATTGGAAAGAGAGTTTGTTTATGATAGATGCTGAATTTTTTAAAGTTGGACAGTGACCATGCATCAAGAAATGAGACTGTTAATATTATTGCAGTGGTTAGGCAATCTAGCATGTGTTTAGCAATAAATTATGTAAAGCATCAGATTCAGTATAAGCTACATATTTGCCATTTACAATGAGGAACAAATCCATAACTACAGTGTGGGACAGCATTATCAATTATGGTAATAGCAACATTACACATGGCTTACCTCTTGGATTTAGCAGAATCCTATCTCCTGGGGAAAATATAAAATATAAATATAAAATTAGAACAAAAATATTAGCATTGACTCCTATGTAAGTGATGATTTCTATTCAGAAGAACTTGAAGTTCTTCTTTTACATAATATATGTTCAAATTAACTTTATAATTTTGAGATTACAAAAAAAAACTGAAAAAGCTATCACATTCAGCATCCCAAAGGTCATGAGATCAAATGCTCTCAGGGCCAGCGGGAGCAGGGAAATGTTCTACATGGGGTAATGTGATGAATGGGAAATCACATGCTCTGACTCAAGGGGACAGCTGCTACCCACCTTCAGCCAGGAGTGTCATGAAGGAACATAGGGATGCCTGTTCACTGTTACCATATTAACTAATTTCTGTGTATTTGTTCAAAAACCTAAAGATTTTCAAATGTTGGCAATTACCTCAATTTTTAAGAAAAATTTTTCAGGCTAACACTGTATGAGCTAGAGACAACTGGCATAATGTGCAAGAGCATGAGTCTCGCGACCTTCTGCAAATTACTTAACCAAACGATACTTCAATACTTCAGTTTCTTTCTTTAAAAAATGAGGATAATAATAGGACCTACTCCAAAGTGTTGGAATTGTGGCTGGAGTTAGTAAGTACTCAATAAATAAATATTAGTTATTATTATCCTTTGGCCATCATTAAGGGATCCTACTGGCCAGAAAACAAAGAGCAATAGGGCATTGCCCAGGCTCTCATAGTACAGAGACGGGGTGGGAAAAGTATAATCAGCATAGTAAGACCCAACTAGATTGAGGCACAGATTCCTTAGGATGCTCCCCAGATGGATCTCCTGCCCAGACAAGTGGTGGGAAAAGGATATCAGGGAAGGATCCTCAGAGCAGATGATGACAAAACTGCATCTTAAAAAGATGAGTACTAATTAAATAGGTATAGTGGGGAGGTAGAGACGGTGTCCCAGCAAAAATCTGTATAGGCAAAGTACAGAGGCATGAGAGATTCACAAATAATTCAGTAGGAATGAATCGGAGAATACAAGGGAATCAACAGCAAGACACATGCTGTAAATGTAAAACTAGAGCCAGATGGCAAAGGGCCTATGTGTCAACAATGGCAGTCACTGTGGTAGGGTGATAGTACAGGTTTATTATTTTAAATTCTCCCTCTTGCTACAAAGCAAAGGCTAGATTAGAGAGGTTCAAAACAGAGGTAAGGATATCAGGTAATCTAGAAGAGAATGTATAAAATCTTAACTAAGGTAGTGACTTTGAAAGAAAAGGGCTTTAGGATATTTTATGTATGTAAATATGTATGTATGTATGTATGTATTTTTCTTATTCCTCCTATAGGAGATTTTAATAGAACTTGCCAATGAATTGAGATTAGAGCACATGGGAGAGGAAGCAGTCAAGGGTAACTTCAGTCTTCTGGCTTATCCAGCAGAAGGATGATGGATATAGGAAGAGAGCAGATTTGTGACAGAAATGATTAGGTTAGAAGGAGCCAAGGTGTAAAGCCTAGGAGAGAGGTAAGAACCAGGCAAGATGAGAAAGGAGCTGGTATGACCTGACAAACAAAAGCTGTCTTGAATACATTTCAGAGGAAGAAACCAACACTTGCTTCCTCAATTTTATTTATCCCATGGACTTGTCATTTCTGATATATGATGAAAAACTAAAGAAGAAATTTGGGATGAATTAATCCATCAATATGTATTTTAACCAATCCCATTTCCTTACACCCAGGTATCCAATTTTGTAGATCACTTTCAGATGATAGTTTGGAGCCACAGAAGAGAGCCTCTTGTTTTCCTGTGTGGTGCCAGCTGGTTCACAAGGAAACTCAACGCTGTGCCCTGGGATTCCTTAATGCCAGGCTCTAGGTCTAGGATATGGTAGCAAATTTTGAACATTTGCCAATTGATTCTAGCCAGTTTTTGGTGAGACTCCATATTGAGACTTAACTCAGAGTTGTAAACTGCAGTCCAGGAGCCAAATATAGCTTACAGACCTTTTTTGGTTTTACATATGGTTTTTAAAAATAC
>NW_011892832.1:0-340 GCF_000151845.1 Pteropus vampyrus
CTGAGCAGGAATCCTCCAGGCTTGCTAATGAACCTGGCAGGCAAAGGAGGGATGTGGTCCTACTTCATCCCACCTCTTGTCCCTTCTGACCTTCCAGAGTTGGCACAGGCAGAACCAGGGAGTGAGGCCTGGGCTCTAAGTTTCATCATCCCCAATTTGAGGGTTTTGGTCTGACTTGTCTGGGCCTTGAATTCCTCCCTCTCCTCCTCTTCTCCTGTGAAACAGTGACTAAGGCCACTAATGGGAGAGAGCCTGGTGCAGAAGTGGGGGTGACCCATAGGGACTTGGACAGAATCCGAGGCCCTGTTTAATCAGATGGAGAAACCTGGGCTAAGAATGT
>NW_011892832.1:3500-4199 GCF_000151845.1 Pteropus vampyrus
CTAGGGGTGCAGTAGCCTCTGAAAAGGGAGACAGGTGGAGTGGATCAAGAGTCTTTCTCAAGCAGACCATGACACAGGGCCACATCTGGTCACCTAAATGGGCAGCGCTGCCAAGGTCCCCTCAGGCTGGGTAAGAATGCCAGCAGGGAGGGTGTGCAGCCTCTTTCAGTGCCCTGAGGTTCGATGGCCAATAGTCCTTACTGTTCTGGGACTTTCTTGAAGCACACCTTTCCATGGTCCCCTCATAGAGGATTTCCAAGCAGAGGCTCCTGTACATCAGGACTGATAGACAGCATTGAATGGCATCTAAAACATCCAACTGACTCCACTCCTGTATGAAGTCGCTTTGTTTCTATAGAAACCCAGTATCTGGAATCGCCTAGTTGTGTGATATTGCCTGTCATGTCCTCTCCCTGAGCCTCAGTTTATTCATCTGCAAAATGGAAAGGTAGGGGTGACGAGAGGTTAGATCTCATTATCTCTAAGGATAGTCCGGTTCAGTGCTGCTGTTTCAAGTCTAAGAATCCTTGCCACTTGCTAAAGTGCCCTCTCTTGCCTGGTGGTGTAGAAACTTTTCACTCACTGGATTCCAAGGCAGCCCCCGCCCCCACCATCACCCTTTCCTTAGGACTCTGCTGAGATGATTCTACCGGCTGATCATATTCCCTAGAGTGGTGCCCAGACCCCACTCTGCAGTTC
>NW_011892832.1:7829-9470 GCF_000151845.1 Pteropus vampyrus
AGCGCCAGCCACACAGCAAGTGCACGGAGGGACGAGGAACCGCTGCTGCGGCAGGAGCGGCCCCAGCTCCAGCTCCCGTCTCGCTGTCTGCGAATTCCTCGGCTGCTCATCAGTCTATCTTCCTTACTAAGCTCCTTTTTATGCCCCCACCCATCCCCTGCCCTCTGCCCCCACACCGTTCTTCCTCCCTATCGCTCCGCTCATCTCTCTCTCCCCGGCCACTGTCGTGTTCCCGTGGCTTATCTTGCTCTCATCTCCCGCTCTCTGCCTGTCTCCATTCCTCCCGGTCCCTCCATCCCCATCTCCCCTCTGTGCTCTCTGGCTATCTCTTTGCCATCTGTTTGGCAGTCTGGTAAACATTCAGCGTCTCCTCACCCCTGCCCATCACTATTACCCCACCCCCCCACAGCCTTTCCCCGGGACCTCCCTGGCTGAGCCCCGCCCCCTCCTGCCTCCCTCGGCCCCCTCTTTCCCTCCCAGAGCCCTGGCCAGAGCCTCTTCCCGGCACCCCAGCACCCCCACTCAGGGTAGGCGGCCAGAGTGATGCAATGCAGGCAGAGGAGGGCGAACGCAGTCTCCCAGGCGAGGGCCGGCCTGCTAATTCCTCCGCTCTGGGTGGAGGATGCGGAGCCCTCATTCAATTATGTCACATCTACTCAGCCGTTCCACTCAGATGACACAGAGCAGGCTGCTTGCCCTTCCCTGCCAGGACCTAATGGAGAGAGATCTCCTTCAGTCTAGCTGACCACAGGGTCCTCCTGGAGTGGTGGGGATGGGCCTGGCCTGTCTGGCCTCGGGGTTCTCGGCCTGCCGTGATTCGCTAATTACACCTAACAGCTGGCTCTGGAGTTTGTCCCTCTCACCTTAATGGTTGTGGGATTGGATCTCAGTGGCTCTCATTCCATTACTGTCCGCGCCCTCTCCCAACCACACCCCCCACTTGGCTGCTGCCTGCAGGAGCCAGGCCAGCCATGCCTGTCCCGTGAGGTGTGAGGACTGGAGAAGAGTAGACCAGAGAGGTGACAGAGGGACACAGGATCTGGGATCCAGGCCAGGCTGCTTCTCCAGTCTGAATTACGAAGAGACGGGCATTGCTGCCCTGTAAGAGATCCCAGAGAAACTTCAAATCCTGTCTCCATCCTCGGAAAGCTTAACCCGCGGGGGCGAGGCCAGCAGAATGAAACAATTAAGGGCAGTGCCGACCGTAAATAGAATTGGATTCAGAGAGGGGAAGATCAAATAACCGGAGAGCAAACATTTATTGGAAATTTACTGGATGGCAGATCCTTTCACGTGTGTTGTGCCATTTACTCCTCACTGGTCTGTAAGAAAGCGATTGTTTCTATTTTCAGGTGGGGAAACTGAGGCCCAGAGACATCGGGAGGCTTGTCTGACCTCAAGCATTTGGTAAGTGACAGAGCCAGTGCTTAGGACCTTGGGGCCAAGTCCTTCCTTTCCCAGTGGCCCTTAGGGGCTGGGTGGGCAGGGGAGGCTCTGAGATAGGACCCCGCAGGCAGAGGAAAGGAGGGAGGACACTTCGGGTCGGGGTGCAGCTTGAGCAGAGTTTCGTAACACGACTGAGGACTCTGAGAGGACTGCCGTGGGGACATGCTATGGGGGACATGGGAAATGGGGGCGGGT
>NW_011892833.1:0-797 GCF_000151845.1 Pteropus vampyrus
TTTCCAAGTTTTCCACCGTAAACTTGGAATAGTGAATGCTTAAAAAAAGTCAGAGCCCCTGCTAGAAAGAGAATCCCCCTGACTTGACCTTGCACTGCGGCTTAAGGACGGGCAAGAGACGCCGCCTGGGTGCCTGTGTCCCCGGGCGTCGGAAACCTCCGGGGAGAGAGGGTGTCCCGCGGAGCCGCGGTGAGTGACTGTCAGGTAGTCTTTGTCCTGAGACCGGCTGTTTGCGAGTAAGTGCCGTATCCCTTGCTCTCTGGCCTTGAGCCGCGCTGCCTGCCACTGTCTCTTTTTGCCCCAGAGGACTCAGCTTCAACTCAAAGAACCGCAGGGACTGCGCCGAGGCTGCCAGAGGTGGACGGATTAGCACAGAGCAAACATCCCTCCACCAGGAAGATGAGTGGAGGCCGCCAGGGCACTCCAAAAGGCAGAGCACACCGGGCCGGAGACGAAAGAGGCAAGACAAGGTCCCCACGGCCTCCCGGGCCACGGCCGACCCGGCAGTTAGACCCCAGCATTTATTAATGAAGCTCATTCGGCACGTAGTGCTCCCATTTCCACCGCAGATAAAGAGCAGTGATAACGCGCGGGCCGGGCACGGTGCTCCACGCGGGGGCGCCCGAGAGGCTGGACGCAGAGCCTGGCCCCGAGTTAGGGCGGGGACCCCACTCCCGGCCTCTGCTTGACCTCCTCTGGCCGGTCTGAGCAGGGGATAGTACCAGGATTTCTGCCACTTGCGGGGGACACTGTGGAAAGGCGTCACGCAAGGTCTCGGTCTCCGCTCCGCTGCACAT
>NW_011892833.1:2834-4098 GCF_000151845.1 Pteropus vampyrus
CTGCAAGGCCCCCGTGGTGGCCCCGTCCAGGCACTGTCCCCTCCCGACACTCGTCATGAGCCTGAAGCCAGTGACGTCGGCTGGTGTGGCTCAGAGGTGCGTCTGTGCTTTGTGGGGGTGGAACCGGGTAGCAGGTCTGCATCTGAGTCCGGCTTCATCGAGTGACACGTGTTCGCGGGGCCAGATCTTGCTCGTGGCTGCACGGTGCTCGCTTGTGCGAACGTGTCACAGTCCAGACGTCGATGGACATCTGTGTAGGTTCCGGACCATTTACATGGGGCGAATTCCGATTTCTCGTGTGGGAACTAATAAATAAAGCGTTTTCTTGGAGGTTACCTCACGGAAGCGTTGGGTTTTCCAAGGTTTCGGTATTCGGGTGAATCCAGTGTTTTATTGATGCAAAATGATGACGAGCACTTATTACAATCAACTTGGACCTTATCTTTATTCTCAGTAGACTGGACGAGTGTGTGCGTGTGTGTGCGTGTGTGTGCGTGTGGTTTAACGCAGTCTCCGTCGGCTGTCACGTCCTGTGGGTCGGGACCTGCCACCGCTCAGCGGGACCGGCTGCCTCCTCGGCTGGCGCTCTGAGTTGTCGTCTAAGCTCATTCAGGTCGTCGCCGGCCCCCCTGCTTGCAGGTGTAGGACGGGCCCTCCACTCCGAGAGGCGGCTCACGGGCGCTTCTTGCTCCTCCAAGGTCACCGGCGGAATCTGCCCGGGGTACTCTCTCACAGGGCCCCCCGCCTGGGCCAGGGGCGTGCATCCGGCTGTGTCCCACCCCCCGTAACCTCCCCTCGGCGGGTGCCCCGCCCTCAGGAGGGTCACACGAGCGTGCAGGCCGCGTGGGAGCACTCCCCGCCACCTCCTCCTGTGTGGGGCTGGTCTGCCCAGCACAGCGGTTCCAGAGGCGCCGGATCCGGCCTCGGCGGCCCTGCGTCTGCCCTCTGTCCGGTCCCTGCACGCAACAGTGGCCTCCTGGCCGAAGACTCGCGTTCGCCCTGCCCTTGGGGTCAGTCTGCGGACAGCGGCTTCTCTCCGCTGCCCCTCCGTCTGAGCACGTCCTGCTCCCCCTCTGGCCCTGAAGCGCGAGGCCGCCAGACAGGACCTCGGTGGGACGTACTTTTAGGGGGTCACCATTTACCCCACAACGAGTCCCGTCGTTCAAAAAGGTAGACCCTGCTCCGAGTCCGCCTGTGGAACCAAAAGGTCAGTTCTCAGTCGGCTCCTTCTGGGCCTGTCCTCTCTTCTCTGGGATTTCCGACG
>NW_011892833.1:5189-7244 GCF_000151845.1 Pteropus vampyrus
GACTCTTCCAACATCACGGCCGATTAGCCGCAGACCCCCCGAGGCCATGTGAACACTGTCACCAGGGGTCGTCACCGCCACTGTCAAGTGCCAGCCGCTGTGCGGGGCTCTTTACCTGCAGCTTCCCAAGAAGCCCCGAAACACTGCTGCTCGGTGGGACGGCGGTGACGGCGACGGTGCTGAGGACGAGATCCGCTTCTTCACAATTAGAACCCGAGGCCATGGCAGCTGAGTAACAGGTAGAGAGCAGGTGGGGACCAGGATTCGAACCGGGCCTCCCGCCTCTTCCCCCTTCAGCTCGGCCTTCTGTCCCTTTCCTCTGGCTCCTGGCCTCGCTGAGGGTCACGCACCCTCGTTCTCGCTCCAGGCCGTCACAGCACCTGCTGCGGTCAAGTTCAAACACTTAGGCTCAGTCTCCCTTCTCTCCGCAGTCTGGCCCTTTCCCTCATCCTGGCCACGTCCCTGAAGCTCCCAACACCATCACCGCGTTTTAAGATTATTCCACTCATTATCCCCAGGGCAAACCGCACCCCTTCGCCAGGTGGCCTCGCATGACAAACCACAGCCTGCCCTGTTCCCGGAGGACTTTCCCGCCTCCCGCTCACATCCTGCCCTCCCCGGGGCCCGGTGCTCGCCCACCTGCTGGAGAAGTCTTCCCCGAGCCCTTAGCGACACGCGGGGCGCTTGGCATTCACCCGCGTCACTCCCGTGGACTCCTTGTGTGACGATCTGCCTTTCTCTCCCCTAGGTCCGAGCCTCGCAGAGGGGAGGGTACGCGTCCCTCTCTGTGTCCCCGCAGAGGTCTCTTGGTCCTTTCTTGGCCAGGTGACCCCTCCTTTCACGGTTCTGCCGCTGGAGTCCTCGGCATCTCAGCCCGGTGCGGCCCCCGCCTCAGCGTCCTCCCTGAGGTGCGGGGACACGCCGGCCGGCTTCTAGGTCTCTCGTTTCTCTTTCTACCTATGCTAGGAATTCTAGACTGTGCTCCAGAACCTTCTGTACCCTTTGGGGTCCCCGCAAGCAGGAGAGACGGGGCCCATGCAGATGAGGGTCTGAGCCTCCACCCTCCACACCGTACCCCCAGCCGGAGCAGGGAGTCTCGTCCACGCCGTACACCGAGCACTGGGAACCCCCCTGGGCGGACGCCCGGTGCCAACCCTGCCTCTGCGTCTCGCGCTCCACGTGGTCCTTGGGCAACGCGCACAGCCACAGCGTCTCCTCCTTCCCTCGCCCGTCCGCTGGGACCACGTCCGGCCTCCTTCAAGGCCGCGCGAGAATCCGCGATGTGCCGGGCGTTTGCGGGACGGCCGACCGCAGGGGCCGCTGTGCTTCCCGTGTCCCTTGCCGTCGTGGACGTCACGCCCTCTGTGCTTCACAGCCTCGCGGTGGTGCGAGCGTGACCTTGGTGAGGGTTCTGAGCGGGCTGCAGGCCAAGTGGGCACAGTCTCCTCCTCTGCGGGGCTCCGATGCTGTGTCTCTGCCCCTGGGGAGGCAGACGGGCCCCTCCCGCGGGGCATTCGGCCGTGGCGAGACCGCATGGAACCAGAGGGGTGACTAGCGAGGGCCACTCCGTGCCCAGTGCCGTGCGAGGCTGGCTGCAGGTGTCCGCTCCCGAGCCCAGGCAGCCCGGAGGCCCCACCTCCATCCTGGATGCTGCTAGAGGCCCCGGCGGGCTGCAGTCGGCGCACTTGGTCCTGGCCCAACTCTCCAGCTCCTTCTGGGTCACTGTCTGGGCCACTACTGTCCCCAATAAGACTTAGGTTTCTATTTCGAAGAGGCGAGCCAGCGGCATCCCACATGCCCCTGGCCCCGGGGTCAGCTGGGAGTCTGGTGACGCGGAGCCGAGAGGAACCGGGAAACGGATGGACAGGGCGGGGCGCACAGGGGCGTGCGGGTCCCGGAGGGTCTTTCTCGGGATTTCGGGAGCAAGACTCAGACCTCAGACGACACTCGCCGGCGGAGTAAGCCGCCACCGCGAAGGAGGGTGCGATCCAGTTTGGGGTTTGACTGACAAACGGTGGCGTCGAGCGGACCCCTCAGAGCGGGCGGCGAGGACAG
>NW_011892834.1:0-320 GCF_000151845.1 Pteropus vampyrus
GTGTTCAAACCCGGCTCCTCCTGCAACCGCCTGTGAGAATGAGGCAATTGGGCACACGTGGTGCGGGGAGGAGCAGGGTTTGAACACTGGGCAATTGATGACCAGAGCAGGTGCTCTTAACCAGCGTCATCTGCCGCCGACCCACACCCCCACTCCCTTTTCATTCAATGGTCTTGAAATACTCTGCACCTGACCCCAAGAATAAAGTCAGGATGGTGGGGACAACGGCTTCTGATGCTTCACGCTGCCTCGTCATCCTCCAGGGCTGAGGAAAGACGCTCACGGATTTGGAGCCACCCCAAGGAGCTCCATGGGACCCT
>NW_011892834.1:370-708 GCF_000151845.1 Pteropus vampyrus
TCACGCTGCCTCGTCATCCTCCAGGGCTGAGGAAAGACGCTCACGGATTTGGAGCCACCCCAAGGAGCTCCATGGGACCCTGAGTGCTTGTCAAACGTCCGTACCCAACGACGTGCAGAAGATTGAACGTTCCCTACAAAGCCCCAGGGCCTGGGAAGCCTGTGTATTTGCCGTAAGTGAGAAATTTTTCGGACACCGGCCACGGCAGCAGACAGCACTTCGCCCCGAGACCTCGCCCTTCGCCCATTGCCCTCTGCCCTTGGGGCTCGGCCCCTCGGAGCCCAGGAAGGGTCGGGCCGGGAGTGGACGGACCTAACAGCCCAGGGCCGGCTGCAGGA
>NW_011892834.1:6380-6708 GCF_000151845.1 Pteropus vampyrus
ATTCGCCTTCGGGTCGCTCCTCCCATGTTTGCCAGTGCCCCTTGCGCCCTCACATACTGGGCTTCTACTGGAATGGAGACACCGCCTCCAAGTCTCCACTCCCCCATCCCCCAGGTACCCCGTCAGCCCCTAACACACACGCTAGAACCGGGGTAGAGAACTCGCCTGCAGGTCTCCACTGGCCCCTACGCAAGTGGGAGGGAAAAAAGGTTCTATGGAAATGAACCTCACAAGGTGATCGGATCCCAGATTCCTGCCTGGACAGGCCCTAGTCGACAGTCACGACGCCACACCAACCCTTTCTTTAGTAAAACGTTTAAGAAAGTCC
>NW_011892835.1:0-497 GCF_000151845.1 Pteropus vampyrus
CCCACAAGCGGGGTGCGGATGACCCAGCAGGTCGCCTGGAATAAAGTAAGTCATCGGAAAAGATCCCTGACTCATCGGAGGGCTTGGGCTGCCAAGAAAATTCTGGGGGAGGCTTTCTCTTCTTCAGCGGCTGCTTCTCAGGGGCGGGGACTTAGAGCGTTTGCTTTTCAGCCAACTGTCCATGACTCAGGGCCTGAGGTGCTCAGGAAGGAGAGGGGCTAGAGGCCTAGATGTGGGGTGAGGATGGGGTCAGCGCGGATCCCACATTTCGGAGAGCAGAGTGGGAGCATGAATACAATAGCTAATAACATGGGTTAACCTGTGACATGCGACATGTAGCGAGCCTTCCTCCGGGCCAGGTGTGGGCTGAGGGTTTCGCATGCTCGCTACCCCTCAGTTCTGACATCGCCCCCAGACGGGTGTCTACTCCCACTCCCCCTCCCCCTGTCTGGAGAAGGAAGAGCAGAGGCACAAGTCTCATCTCATCAAGGTCACAG
>NW_011892835.1:2847-3593 GCF_000151845.1 Pteropus vampyrus
GGGAACATGCCAGACCCCCGCTCCTCCTGGAAAAAGTTGCAACTTTGGACCTTGGCATCCAGGATCCTCCTCGGTTGGATTCCGATCCCCTCTCGGACTTTATTATCTACCGTGAGCCGAGAAAACACGAATCCAATACCTGTCATCAATGTCATCTGTGCCACCTCTGAGGCCCCCCTTCCTCCGGGAGGCAGTACCGTCCGAGGAGAGGTGCAAACCTCTCCTTCCAAATCTGCTCTGACCCCTCGGACCGCTGTCTAACGTTTCTGGGCCTCAGTTTCCCTGTGTCATCATTTGATGATCCATGTAACGAATCAGCCGAACGTCATGCAGGGAGGGGAAGCCCACGCCCTCCCCACTGACTTCACAGGGCTGTGGAGAGGACAAAGTGACGTGAACGGGGACACACTCCGGCGAGTTAAACGGCGCGATGCCAATGCCAACGCGGCATGGGATGATCCTCACGCCCTGGGATTCGGCCGCCTGGACGCGGGGTGGGCCTGAACCCCTGGAGAGGGACCTGTCATTCATAACAGACCAGCTCCCTTTGCTCCCGGAGAGAAAAGCAGATTTCTGAGGGTCGGAGTCATGCGGGGGGTGGGGGTGGGGGGTCCTTATGCCCCTTCCCGTTGTCAGCTCGGAGCCGTTTCACACGCTCCCTGGCTGCCTGGTGTCTTGGGGCGCTGTGTGCGTGTGTGGGGGTGCTGGCAAGACAGCTCCCACCCCACGCAGACAGTATTGGGCAT
>NW_011892835.1:4143-5808 GCF_000151845.1 Pteropus vampyrus
GGGAACATGCCAGACCCCCGCTCCTCCTGGAAAAAGTTGCAACTTTGGACCTTGGCATCCAGGATCCTCCTCGGTTGGATTCCGATCCCCTCTCGAACTTTATTATCTACCGTGAGCCGAGAAAACACGAATCCAATACCTGTCATCAATGTCGTCTGTGCCACCTCTGAGGCCCCCCTTCCTCTGGGAGGCGGTACCATCCGAGGAGAGGTGCAAACCTCTCCTTCCAAATCTGCCCTGACCCCTCGGACCGCTGTCTAAAGTTTCTGGGCCTCAGTTTCCCTGTGTCATCATTTGATGATCCACGTAACGAATCAGCCGAACGTCATGCAGGGAGGGGAAGCCCACGCCCTCCCCACTGACTTCACAGGGCTGTGGAGAGGACGAAGTGACGTGAACGGGGACACACTCCGGCGAGTTAAACGGCGCGATGCCAATGCCAACGCGGCGTGGGATGGTTCTCACGCCCTGGGATTCGGCCGCCTGGACGCGGGGTGGGCCTGAACCCCTGGAGAGGGACCTGTCGTTCATAACAGACCAGCTCCCTTTGCTCCCGGAGAAAGGAGATTTCTGAGGGTCGGAGTCATGCGGGGGATGGGGGTGGGAGGTCCTTATGCCCCTTCCCGTTGTCAGCTCGGAGCCGTTTCACACGCTCCCTGGCTGCCTGGTGTCTTGGGGCGCTGTGTGCACGTGTAGGGGTGCTGGCAAGACAGCTCCCACCCCACGCAGACAGTATTGGGCATTGCGGGAACAGTGGCCAATTGCCCACCACTTGGCCAGGCTTGACCCGGATCCCGGATTCCCAGAGGAGGTAAGGAGGCAGGAGCTGATGGCCGGTCGCCGAAGGCCACGTCCGACCCGATGCACACCACGGTCAAGTGGGTGGGGTGTTTGGAGACCCAGGCGGCTCCAGCTCCAGCCCGTCTGATGTGACACAGAATCCTTAGCACTCGGAGCTTCCTGATCTTTCTCCCGAAGGTCTTCCCAGTTCATTTCCTCCACCTCGGGAGCCCGACACGTGCTGGGAGTCAGGCTTCTACAGGGAACGTGGTCCGCTGTGTGACTTTAAAAATATCTCAAACGTTTGCTACCTGGGCCGTGAGAATCCGAACATTTTATTTTCCTCTTTTTGCTTCGTCATTGTTAAAGAGAAGACACCCATTTTTAACCCCTTTTAACTTTTCCGACATTTCATCATGCGGATTTCGCATGAACCCATTTAAAGCAGGTTCTTCCTGTCGGCTCAAGGGTTCCGTCCGCCAGGCAGGGTGTCCGCTGCTTGTGGCCAGGTGCGCCTGCCGCGCAGGTGCGTTCAGGATGGCGGCCGCTGTGTGTTACCACCGTCCTCTCTGAAGGCGAGGAGACCCGTCCTTCCCTTCACGGAGCCCACCGGGAGGACAAAGAAATAGCATTTATTGAGCTCCTGCTATATGCAGTGGGCTGGGCCCGGTGCGGCGAATTCTCAGCCCAAAGAGTCCTCAGGCCTGCAGCAGTGACAGAGCTGGAACCAACCCAAGGTGGGTGCTGGACGGAAGAGGCGAGAGTCAAATGTCGGGGGGAGGGGGGACAGTTCGGCCAGGGAGGGCAGAGGGTTCTAACCAGAGGCGACATTTCAACTGGATCATGGTGGACATTTGCTAAGCAGAGCAGGGATGAGAAGGAAGA
>NW_011892836.1:0-725 GCF_000151845.1 Pteropus vampyrus
GGTAATGAAGTGATTCGAATGCATTAAGGGATGTGTTTTTCGGTCCAACCCAAGACCCTTTCCTCAGGCCCTGCCTGGTGGTCGGGTTTCTCCTGAGATGTTTCTATTCATTTTCAACAAGTGCGCTTTATGTCGGGTGGTCACGGAAAGCGTCTCTGACGAGACAGCGTGCAAGCTGGGCTCCGAGTGACAGAGTGACATGTACCCGTACGTGAGAGCAGGAGGCCAGGTCAGACCAGGCTCAGAGCTCCGGCTCCGGCCTCAGCTTCGTCAGCAGCCTGGTGACCGGGGACAGGTCCCCCGGCCCTCTCGTTCCTCCTGGTCCGTGTAACGGGACCTGCCCTGTCCGGTGGGGTGAGCCGCGTGGGGTTGTCACAGGGGTCAATGGCGTTCACTGTCATCGTCCACGTCCCAGAGCACGGCTAAGGCGACATCCTCGTTTTCTTGAGGAAGCGACGCGGGTGAAATATGTGTGTTTTTCTAGAGCTGTAAAATCTAGTTGGGAAGAAATGTAAACGTGCGTAAATAAAGCTACGGTTTAAGCAGTGTGTGGCGAGCGAAGTTAAGTGTTACAGGCGTCGATCGCGCGGGGAATCAAGGAGAGGGCTTGTTTCTGGTTCACGCGATCAGGGGGGGCTTGCGTTCGGGGAGGGACACAGCGAGCAAGGCCTCGGACGGGTCCCCGGGGGAGGGCGGCGCCGGGCTGAGGCCCTGCGGTAGCAGAG
>NW_011892836.1:2350-4263 GCF_000151845.1 Pteropus vampyrus
GAACTCACGGCAGACGTCCCTCTCCCTTTACAGAGAGGCGCATTCTGGGACAGCTGATCGTAAAGCGAGTCTCTGCTGAGCGAATCCACTTTTCTGCTGAATTTCGTTCTCAAATCCTGTAATCAGGATTCCCTGATGGTCCCATGTTATGCGCACAATTACGACGAACACACAGCTCTCACCTTATGCCGGCCGCTGTCCTGCCGTGTCCCTCCGTTAACGGGTGACCGCGTGTTGCGCTTTGCCCGAGAGGGGGCCCGTCTACCCTTGTTTCTCCAACGTAATTATCAGTCGTGGTGCCGCCTCTCTCCAGGGCGCTCCCGTTTTGAACCGTAAATCCTACGCTCATCCGCGTGCTAACTCCTTCCTCCGCGTGTAGCCCTGGGTCCGGGCCCTGCCGTCTGTCCTCTTTTGCAGACGGAGCTCAGGTGTCTTCCCCGACTTCCCCCGCTGGTCTAGTTCACGTCGGAGGTACCCACACCGAGCGAGCCGTGACCCCAGGCGGTGTGGCTCCGGGGCCAGCGCCCATGAAAAGTAAATGCCATTTCCCGTGTGAATACGGGTTCGCTTGTTTTCGGGTTACTTGCTCCCCCTGGGCCTCAGACTCCTCAGTGGGAAACGGTGTTGCTGGACTAGGGTTTTGCCGAGTCGTCTCACTTTTGGGGTCCCCGTTTCCGTGGTTTTCGAGTACATCACAGCTGCGTGCCCCTCTGGTGACGTCGTGGCCGTGCGGTGGCACCGCTTGCTGGAGGTCGTGGTCGCCCCTGGCTGCTTCGTCCCCGTAGGCTGGGCCGCTGGCCGTGCTCTGCTCGCGGGGGCAGCCGGGCCCCCTCTGGCTCCATCGCCAGCTCCCAGGAGTTTGCGCTTCCCACGCTCCGCCTGAAGGATTGCCAGGCTAGCCCATTGGTCCACTCTTGTTGGAAAATTCATTAAGTTTAACTATTCGAATTATGTTACGTGAGTGCGTTCTCCATTTTACTCTGGGTATATCTAAGATTCAGTATATAGTGTGATCGGAACAGGAAAGATTCAATTCACCTTTTTAACAGACGTGAGCTGCGTAAGGAAAGCATCGCTCACTTTGACGTCAAAATCTTTCTGGTACGAGACTTGGGCGTTCATCATCTACTTAGTATCAGGATTCATTCTTCTAAACCAGCACCGTCCAGAGAACTTTCTCCAGTGACGAGAATGCGCCCTACATTCTGTCCAGAACAGTAGCCACTAGCCACGTGTACCTGTTAAATACTGGACATGGGGACTGTGGGGCTGCGACACTGAATTTTTAGTTCTATTGAATTTTAGCTCATTTAAATAGCCACACGGGGCCGCTGGTTCCCATGCTGGACAGCGCCAGTCCAGGCGGCTCTGTCTTCCAGGAGGCCATGTGCAGGGTGGACGGTGGGCGGCGCTCTGGCCTTGGAACCTACTGGCCCAAGGCCAGACTTGGGTTTGCAGCACCAGCTGGGGGAGCCTGGACAGCTTGCCAAATCCATCCGGGGCGCGGTTTCCTCAATTCAGTAGGAATAAGCATATGTTGCAGATTTAGTCAATCAGAAAAATATGGGGAAAGCCTTGCTACCTGATCCACTTCAGCCGTTTACTCTGATTTTCCACTCGGGCCATCTGTGAGGTTTATTTGGTTTGTTTACTTAAATTTCTGCTCTTCTTGAATTTTTCGGCCAGCCACGTTCAGTCAGAACAGTGTCGGTTTAGAAATCCGGGGGCGCTCGAGGAGGCGTGGGCGCCCTGAGCGCGTCTCTGGACCGGTGTGCGCTCGGTCGTCGGGGGCCTGCCAGCTCGGCAGGGCCGGAGGCATGGGACGGGCTCGTACGCAGTTCCAGGAGGGGCCGGAGGCTCGTAAGGGACGAGGGAGAGAGGAGGAAGTTCTGGAAGGCAGTCGGTGCCAACGG
>NW_011892836.1:5758-6758 GCF_000151845.1 Pteropus vampyrus
CTCAGACGCGGGAGCCTCGGCTCCCCTGCCTGTGGCCGAGGTGGCCCTCGACGCCTCTCCGAGCGGCAGGTCTGGGAGGGTCTGTGGCTGCACACTGCTCGGCCGTGTGCTTCTCACAGGCAGACGCTTTCTCAGGTGGCTGGTGGTGCCTTTGGTCATGGGGACACAGTAGTCACCGTGACCTCAAACGTGGCCGCTGGAGTTTGTCCTCAGACAAGAGGCCTGATCCTTAGGCGCAGATTCTATGGTGCATGATGGCGGAAGCTAAGACTTTTTTTTCTGTCCATCGTGTAAAGAGGATTCTAAAAACTCTCAAAAACAATCCATACTTATTGATCTTGGAATTCTCGCTCACCTTAAGGTCTCTGGGGCAAGGAGCAGGTGTAGCGTGTCACCGTGTCCCCCATGGTGCCGGGCGGGCAGCCGAGGTCGGCTCTACGGCCACTTTACAAAGCGGCCAATTCGCCGTTAGCCTGAAGATTTAGATTTGAAGAATGAGTGAGCGGGAGAGATTGATAAGATTTCAAAATGGTAAATGGGATCTTGCTCCAAAATAGCCAGGGCTGTGCGTGTGAACTTTTTTATCCGATGCTGTCCATTTATAACTAATGAACCTTTCAGGCCTAAGTAATCTGAACGGTGCTTCTCAGCGGACTTAGTCACAGGAGTCCCTGAACCCATACGTGAGGTGGATGGTGCTCGAAGATATCTAGATAGCATGTCCCCGACACACACACACACACGCACACACACACACACTTCCGTTTCTCAAATATACACAGGTACTTCCGCAGCTAGTAAAATGAAGATTTATTTAGATGCATTCTGAACTCACAGGCGCGATTTAGATTTTCTATCTAGTCTCGTTTCAGTTTTGGTAACTTATTTCCAAGTGCGTTCACTTCAATTTCCTAATTTAATATTATATTAACACACAGAGCAATGTTTTCCAGGTAACCGCTCCCCGGAGAAGGAGGCAATCCTAGAAGGCGAGAGGCCC
>NW_011892837.1:0-1584 GCF_000151845.1 Pteropus vampyrus
AATGTAATTGAAGCTCATGCTACAAAGTACCCAGGGGGATTTGATCTGGCGAGGGCACAGGCCCGACGACAAGGGAGCAGGACACGCTTCAGAGAGTGGAACGAAGTCAGTACGATTAGCGCAGAGAGGAAAGGGCAAATGGGAGGGTGGCAGGGTTAGAATCCCACGGGCCACATGATGTGTTTGCTTTTCCACTGCTCTCGTCAAGAGGAGGACATTAGTTTTTTGAGAGGGAGGGAAAGTATTGGGGAGAGAGTAAGCTAATCAGATTTGTGGTCTAAAAAAATGTATCTGGCTACTGGGTAAAAATGGATTGAAGCAAGTATGTATGAGCAGAACTGAGACGAGGAGACTCACTGAGAGACAGACGCAATCATGGCCATTGGGCCAAGGCCATAGGGACGAAGGTGGAGACGTGTGGGCCGAGGGAAGCGCCGTCTTAGACACAAGTTTCATCCTAGTTCTGCACTAGTTTAACTTAATCATAGTCCTTCGCCTTTGCCAGCTACCGTAATTCGGACTCAGTGAGTTTTACCTGAATGATTTAAAACAATAATGAATAGATCGTTCATTAAATCCAAGTCCTCCTCAGGCCAATTGTTTCCCACTGCAATCACATCCTGAGGAACATTTCATCCATTTCCTAAGACATTGGCTCAACTACATCTGTGTTATCGAGGGTTTTATTGACATCTATCAGACGAAATCTACCAATAACGCCAGTGCTACTCCAAATGGCAGCGTGACCTCGGATGTCAGAGATATTACTATAAAATAAATCAGAAATCACAACTAGTGTTTCTGACAGAAATGACCCTTCCCCTTCTATCCAATATTACTGTGCACAGTGCTGTCCAAGGCCAAGTTCAGGATTCCAGATGTGCTGTTGGTATAACCAGATACCTTCTCTCATCTCACAGGATTAAACTGAAATGGGTCTCTGGTGAGAAGGGTTTTAAGACGGCTCATGGACCAAGGCCATCACTACTCTGCCTTCTAATTCGCACCCATTTCTAAGGGACATTCTGAATTTGAAGTTACTATGGGCTTGAGGGATTTCTAGAAGGTTCTACACTTGGGTACCAGTATTGCTATGGAGTGGTTGGGTGCACAGATTTTGTGAGGCCCCACTGCTTGGGTTTGAGTCTCGAGTTTTCTACTTAAGAATCATGGCAACTTGAGCAGGTCCCTTAATTTCTCTGGGCTTCCACTTCCTCAAATGCAGGCAGTGATGATAGCATGTACCTCACCGGATTCTGGGGATGAGGCGAATATACGTAAAGGATTCAGACGGCACCTGGCTGTGTGGATGCTGGCTCGTTACTGTCAGCCTGTCTCTGATTTCTTTCCATCGGATTGAGGTGAACTGTTAAACTGCTAAAGAACTGGCCACGTGAATTCTGCTCCTTCGTTTGCTCTGAAGCAGGCATTGAAGTCAACATCTATTACCTTGTTCGAAGTCAATGCCCAATGGAGGAAATTTTTTTTCAGGGTTTAATCCTCCGAAACACACTTTTCCTCCTAAGATACTGGTACAGACCACTCTTTCTAATGTGGTATCACTCACCGTTTTCCCTCACCTTA
>NW_011892837.1:1634-2165 GCF_000151845.1 Pteropus vampyrus
GGATTTCTAGAAGGTTCTACACTTGGGTACCAGTATTGCTATGGAGTGGTTGGGTGCACAGATTTTGTGAGGCCCCACTGCTTGGGTTTGAGTCTTGAGTTTTCTACTTAAGAATCATGGCAACTTGAGCAGGTCCCTTAATTTCTCTGGGCTTCCATTTCCTTAAATGGAGGCAGTGATGATAGCATGTACCTCACAGGATTCTGGGGATGAGGCGAATATACATAAAGGATTCAGACAGTGCCTGGCTGTGTGGATGCTGGCTCGTTATTGTCAGCCTGTCTCTGATTTCTTTCCATCGGATTGAGGTGAACTGTTAAACCACTAAAGAATTGGTCACGTGAATTCTGCTCCTTCGTTTGCTCTGAAGCAGGCATTGAAGTCAACATCTATTGCCTTGTTCGAAGTCAATGCCCAATGGAGGAAATTTTTTTTTAGGGTTTAATCCTCCGAAACACACTTTTCCTCCTAAGATACTGGTACAGACCACTCTTTCTAATGTGGTATCACTCACCGTTTTCCCTCACCTTA
>NW_011892837.1:4030-5421 GCF_000151845.1 Pteropus vampyrus
CCGGAAAAAAAAAGGAAAAGCTTCAACCCACCTTTCCCGTGTCCGATCGCACATCTTCACACCGTGGGCGTCCTAGCCGCGCCACGTGTCCGAAGCCAAAGCCCTGCTCTCCTCCCATGCCAGACACTTCCGCCCTTGCTGCTGTCCGGAGGTCAAAGCCAGTGAGGCCAGGTGCCAGGCATGCGATGTGAGAGAGTGGCGAGGGGCGGGGTGAGCTGCAGAGAGCCTGCTTTGTCTCATGGGTGAGCAGCTGAAGATCATCACTGAGAAATATGGTCCCAATGTTGCCAAGCTGAAATTTTATGTGAGATCTCCTGATTTTACTGTGGCAAGAAATTTTTTTTTTTTTTAATTTTTAACTACGAGAGCCAAAGAAAACCTGTTTTGCAGGCTGTATGGGGCCAGTGCTCAAAACCAAGTTGTCTTTGGCTTCCTCCTCCTCCTCCCTCGTCTCTCTGGTACTGTCAAGACCTATACATCTCACCTTCTCTCTTAAGTCCTAGTTTGCTTTTCTTTCTTCATCTGCCAACTGACTCGATGCACCAGGGGAAGTGCAGGAACATCCGCTACCCCTACCTCCATCTCTTTGTACTAAAACCCATCTACCAACTGCCAAATTACTTTCAAACAGCGCTCCATCGTGTGGATAGCCTTTCTATTCGAAGCCCTTTAGAGCCACCCCTGGCCTCCAGCTGTCAAAACTTTACCCCAAATGGCATTTCCCACCTCCCTCCCCTAATTAGCCAAGCTTTCGACTAGAGCTCCCAAGGCTTGGACAAGATAGTGGTGGTTATCGAGATGACAAGAAGTCAACGGCACAGAACAGCAGCTCACAAGGCCCTAAGTTCAGAGCAAACTATCTACCACCAACTTTCTACTAAAAGCCTGGATAAGACGCAGTACGCTGTGCACCTGGGTTTGCAAACTGGCAGCCTGATGGTCAAGTTTGTTTTACAACTATCTTTTGTTCAGCTTGCAATGCTTTAAAAATAGTTGCGCTGAAAATAGTGACTGTACACAAAAATCAGTATTCCTGTCAAGAAATAAAAAAATTTGTGGCAACTACTGGCTAGAGTAGAGTTTTAGTTACTTCTTCAGATGCTGCTTCCTGGGCTTCATCTAGCCCCAAATACTCGCTACTAACAGAAATGGGAAAAGGCTTAGGGACACTTTAGAAAAGTGGGAATTATATTTCTGATATCCTAGAACTTCACAGGTAAACTAAGAAAAACAAGGTATAAAGTTAGCGACAATGTATAGTGTTATCGCCACCCCCAATGTTCATCTTATTTTAGTCTTACTTGCTAATATACTGATAATATTTTAAAGCCCAGGCAGTTATATGATCCAGTTTCTGACACATAAGTCGGATGAGTCTTTGTTGTGAAAAT
>NW_011892838.1:0-382 GCF_000151845.1 Pteropus vampyrus
CCTTCTTAAAATAACATGGTTTCGATGAAAGATCTATTTGTTGAGCAACTACTGTTTGCAAAGAATTATGCTGGACATGGGAGAATATGGAGATTAGTATGGCCCAGAGTCCATCCCCAAGGAAGCAGAACTGTGGTAGACAGAAAAGACAGGTGCCCAAAGGACAATGATACTGTAATAAAAGAGACTTGAATGCGGAAAGTGAAAGTGGCCCGGAGGGTCACGAAAGAGAGAAAAAGAGAGCGAACAAAGAGCTTTGGTCGTGAGGGCGAGGAAAGGATTTATGGAGGAGATGACGTTTACCGAGCGTGTAAGAATTTGGCAAACGGAGAAAGCACTTCAGGTGGCAGAACTGAAATGAGAAGGCAAAGGCACAGAATAG
>NW_011892838.1:1727-4102 GCF_000151845.1 Pteropus vampyrus
GAGCAACCATCAGAACCAGACTCAGATACGGCAGAGATGTTGGAATTATTAGACTGAGGATTTAAAACAACTATAATTAGTAGGCTAAGACCTCTAATTTGAAAAGTGGACAACATGCAAGAACAGATGGATAATGTAAGCAGAGAGAGGGAAACTCTAAGGATCAAAAAGAAGGCTAATAATTGAAGAACCCTGTAACAAAAATGAAGAAGGCCTTCGACGGGCTCATCGGTGGGCTGGATATAGCTGAGGAAAGAATCAATGAGCTTGAAGGAATTTCAATAGAAAGTTCCCCCCAAAAAATGCAGAGAGAAAAGAGAACGAAAAAGTCACAACAGAATATGCAAGCACTATGAGACTATCACAAAAGTTGTTATACACACACGGTAGGATTACTGGAAGAAGAAGAAAGAGAGAGGAAGAGAAGACATATTTGAAGCAATAATGACTGAGAATTTTCTAAAATTAACGATAGACACCAAACCACAGAGCCAGGAAGCTTAGAGAACAAGTGGCTAAATACCCCCAAACAACACCTGGGCACGTCATATTCAAGCTGCAGAAAATCAAAGACAGGGAGAAAATCTTCAAAGAAGCTCAAGGGTGTGAATAGAGGAAATGCCTTACTTATAGAAGAGCAAAGATAAAATTACATAAGACTTCTCTTCAGAAACCAGGCAAGCGAGAGTGAAGTGAAACATTTAAAGTGTTAAAGAAAAAATACCTATTGACCTAGAGTTCTGTCTTTCAAAAGTGAGGGAGAAACAAAGACTTTCTCAGACGATCAAAAATTGAAGGAATTTCTCACCAGTAGACCAGCCTTGCAAGAAATGTTAAAAGAAGTTCTTTGAAAGGAAAGAAAATAATATAGGTCAGAAACTTGAATCTATATAAAGAAAAGAAGACTGTTAGAAAAGGAACAGAGGAAGGTAAAATAAATAGCAGGGAAGGGGGTGACACCGGATTGGGTAAGAACACATGGCACGGTCTCTCTGCTCCCCGAGGTACATCGACGATCCTGAATCGGTGGGATCCTGTTCAATCAACTTGAACAAAAATAGGGGCCTAGAGGAGATTCAACAATAGTACCAGAGAGATTTTCTGGGATGAGAAACCCATGATGTTATTTAACATTAAGCAATTTGTAGGTAATTTAAAGGAGAAAATAGTTATAGTTGAGAAGCAAAGAGTGGAAAAATGTCTTAAAACACAAGACAAAACTACTAAGAGATGTAAATAGTAAAGACAAAAATTAAGGACTTGAAATAAGTAGATCTATTAGACGTAATATGTGGACTAAAGGAATTCTTAAAAGAGCACAAAATAGAGATGAAGTGGAGACAATAATTCAATATATGATTGAAGACTTTCCTGAGCTGAAGAAACATGTGAATATGCAGTTTGAGAGAATTAAATGAATTCTAGACAAGACTAATGGGGGAAAAAATAAAGTATATATTTGGTATATTCAGGTAAAATTCTTGCCCTACAAGGATAAAGAGAAAATTTTACAAGTTTCCAGCTAGGGCACATAATTAAACTAGACTCAGATTTTTTTACCTGTTCCCCTTTGTGCTAGAAAATGGAGCAGTAGACCAAGGATTCAAGAACTAGTCAAGGTACTATTTACCTGACAAATTGAAAAAAAAGACATTGGTGGATTTGCAAAGATTTCAGATTTAAATCACCCAGTAGGATGATGAATTTGTCCAAAGTCTGTTCAGGGCTTTGTCCATCTTAGCACTGAAAGCTCTCTCTCTTGGCAGGCAAACTGGGACAACTGGTCACCCTATGATACACTCAACATGAAGAAAACAAACATTGAGTGGAAAAAACCCAGAGACTTTGAGGGGAATAGCGGTTCTCAAGCAGGGAAGATTTTGTCCCCTCCTCCTCCCCTGGGATTTAGTGATATCTGGAGGTATTTTTGGTCATCACACTGGGGCAGGGCAAAGTTCTTCTGGTATCTAGGAGTAGTGGCCAGAGATGTTGCTAAACATCCTGCAATGCACGGGACAGCCATCCCTGTCCTCAAGAGAGACTCGTCTTGCTCAAAATGTCAATAACGCCAGGGTTGCAAAGTCCCAAATCAGGAGAAAATAATGAGAAAGGGAGAGAGCGGTGAACTAGAATCCTCACTATATTCACATGTATAAAATGTACATGTAAGTGAAAAATCGAAGACTGTCTTGGAATGTGTAACGTAAGCACTTGTGAAGGTTTCTTGAAATAAAAGAGATTAGCTGCAGAGAAATACTAATAATGATCCGCAGGTATGAAACTGTCTTCACGAACCGAATCACTGGGGTAGAGACAGGAGGCTGGTGAAACAGGCAAGGCATTAAAAGATTTTCCAAGGTCTTAATTTATCGGGA
>NW_011892838.1:6067-7533 GCF_000151845.1 Pteropus vampyrus
TTATTATAAATTAATCCAGTTCTGTAACTTAATTAAGTTGAGATTGCAGAAATCAGATGGAAAGGCAGGAGAGATAGGTCGCTCTGTTTGTCTCTAATTTGTACTCCATCTAACAAATGATTGGCCAAAATATATGATAAATTCTTATGGAGAAAGTCAGGCTGATTTGGGGTTAGCCAAAGATGGCATTGTGGATTCCAGGACATATATGGTCACATGATGTGGCCGTTCTGCCTTTACCGCCAGAGCAGAACTGTGTGACGCCCTGCGGGCCACACACATCCCTGAGTCTCTTCCTGGTTCATCCTTTTCCTGTTGCTGGGTCAGTGGATGGAAAGTGAAGAGGACGGTTTGATCGTCACCTTTCCAGTATCCAACGTGTCAGCAGTGGGGACTCTTAAGTCAGGGAAGGAAGTCTTTGATGCTATTTCTTTCAAAAGAAGTTATTAAGAATCTCCCAGGGAGCAGGTTTCATGGCTTATTTTACCATCTGGATGCAGGTGGGGTTTCCCGTGAGGCATTTCTCCCTATTACCTCCTGCCGTAATTGGAACACCCCCTCCTGCTTTGCTTATTCTCTAAGAGTCATCGGCAATCTCTAGGCAGCACAGATTTTACTTTTTAGCACTTATTCTCACTTTTTCTTGTAGGCGATGTATCACAGTTGAAAGGTCTTTCAGATAATATCATGTTTTTTCAGTGTATAGCTTAAGATTTAAAGACCCGACATGCCTTAAACCTATATTTAAGAACGTTTTAAGGATTGTCTTCTGTGTACACAGTGCTTTATAACATAAATAGCCTAGTCCATCTTCCAGAAGTCATGTTTAGTTCCTTTTATTAATTATCCTGTCCACGCTATCTGTGGCAGGCTGAGTAATAGCCCATAAGGTTTTTGAGAATGTTTTACCGGCAGAAACACTGCCAGCTGGACCGAAAGGGACAGAGAGAGGATGAAATGAGAGAAAGCTGGTGGATTCCCGAACCTCCACAGGTGGGAGACAGGCTGAGAAAAGTGCTCGGTTGCAAAATGGTGACTTGGAGCGGGGAGCTGTGGGTCAGGAGCCACGGAGAATCATCCCCAGGGCTCGGAATGTAACGGAGTTCGCCTGATCGTGTTTGGACATCGGTTGGGACCTTTCGTTTCTATTCTTTCTGTATGTCGGTGTCTATGGCCGTCATCCTGCGCATGCCCATCACTATTTTTGTGGGACATGTAACTTGTTTGTAATTTCGCAAGTCCACATAAAGAAGGAAATTTTGCTGCTTGATGGATGGTATGCAGAGACTCACCTATACCTGATTTGGATGATTTAGATGAGGTTTGGGACTTCTGAGCTGATGAGACTTGGGTGAGATTTTGGACTTGAAGTTGTAATGGGGTAAGATTTCTGGGAATTTTGGGATGGGGGTAAAGGTCATTTATATGTGGGATGCATATGAATCTTTAGAAGCCAAAAGATGGAC
>NW_011892839.1:0-617 GCF_000151845.1 Pteropus vampyrus
CACCCGAGCCGCGAGCTGCACTAAGTCATGACAATCGTCGTGCACCTGCGTGGCCCTTGGCAGCCCCGCTGATGACCCTGAACGTCCCTAAGCGCCTGTGCATTACTGTGAAATGAAGCACAGCCTTGTCCTTCTGTGCCCACAAAAGTGCCTAGCACCCGATGACACGAATAAGTGTGTGTCGATTGGAGGAAGGAGAATTTGAATGACGTGTCAGGGGCAGGCTCAGCAAGGCTCCCCAGCACCCACTGGAAGCACGTGGCACTGTGGGCTCTCGGCTGCAGATGCAGGAAAGCATGCAAGGTCCAGGCGGTGAGCAGGGAGGGTACCCCCCCCTTTCTCCCTGTGGCTTTACAACAGTTGCCATTTTGAATGGCCCGCCAATCATAGCTGATAAGTCACACCTTGGAGCAGCGTTTGTCCGTGTACCCTTCTCAGCAGGGAAGCCGCAGAAGAACGAACTCCGCAGAAGAAGGTGCCCAGGTGACATCACCTTTCCAGGCTGCAAGCCACTGGGACTTTATTCCTCAACTCCAGGCAGCTTATTCTCTGCCTTTTTAAAGATGACACACGGTTTCCCCCTTCCCACCCACAGATTCCGACGCGCCCCCCACCGG
>NW_011892839.1:3502-4054 GCF_000151845.1 Pteropus vampyrus
TTATCGTAATATTTTACCTATCCTTGCTGCTGACAGGAAAATTTATGTTGGCTCCGGCTACTTTGCTGTGGGGGCCTCATGCTGTCTCTTTAATCATGGCCAGATTTTGCTTTGCAAGACGACAAACGACTTCGTTGGCTACCGAGGATGAGGCTTTGTGTTAAAACAAATTCAACTTTTGGAAAGGCTCCAGTCTTTTCAAATTGACTTTTCTTCTCATTAGCAAAAGACGCTTATCGTCCGAGGTCATTTCGGGATGGACAGACGGTCAGCTCTTCAGGTCGGTTGCCGTACCGGCCGAGAGGCCCACTCAGCACTTGCCAATATCTTATCACTGGCTTTGGACGGGACTGTCCCCAATGCGTCTCACTGCAAACCCTTCCAGTCCTCTCCCCTTTGACGCTTCCCTGGTTACATGCCCGGCCTTACTTTGTCCCCTCACGAAAGTGTAGTGACGTCCTGGACCACGCCCCATTCTTGTTCCCTATCACCCACAGTGCCAGGCACACAGTAAGCAGTTAAAAAAAAAACTCTTTGCTTTATACAGACTCA
>NW_011892839.1:7174-7592 GCF_000151845.1 Pteropus vampyrus
GCCTCGACGTGCCTCTGCGGTCACCCTGAGAATGTTCTCCAGATGACCAGCTGGTCCTAGGAGGATGGGTGATACATGCAGGGACCTGGACCCAACCTGAAGCTTAGATGGAAGCCCCGGGGAGCCCAGCCCGAGCTCAGCCTGCACCAGGGGCTCTCGACGGACAGCCATTGCCTGCCAGGGGACACTCGGCAATGCCTGAAGACATCGTCACACCAGGGGAGGGAGCTGTGGGCATCTAGTGGGCAGAGGGCGGTAGCCGATCCACTGGGATTCTGACTGGATCTTAGACACCTCCCCCTGACCCCGGGGCAGGAGGCCACCCCCCCCAAGAGTCCTGTCGTCCTCGCTCTTGCCTCCGGAAGCCCTTCTGACTTTCTGCCTCCCCGGCCCGTCCCTTCCCCGCCGTCACACTCGA
>NW_011892840.1:0-2009 GCF_000151845.1 Pteropus vampyrus
CCCAGATAACAATTGTGCTATCCCCAGCCAGAATTTAAAGACATCTGGCAGACCATTGTGGCGATTGATAACTAGCAGCTCAGTTAACGCTCAGAAATGAAGAGAAGGAAGCCACTGAGCAGCAAGTGGAGAAGAGGAGTGGGCACAGGTGGGGACCCAGGAAGCTTTCCTTCCTTCTGTTCTCACCAGCGACCCCGTGAGGTCATAGAGCCTGTCCCACAGGGGCACACTTGGTTTGTAATGCCATGACCGTCTGCAAAGCCAAACGAAAGCAGCCAGGTAGCTGAGGGGTCAGAGTACTCTTGCCCAGGACGTTCAGCTTTCCTGTTCAGGTTTTTGAAATGGATCAGGTAAAGGCTTTGCTTACAGATTTTGACAGTGTTCATTTAGTTTACCAAACTCTGCTGCCCTTCGTACTGTGGTAACCGAAGCACATTTATCTGATTTCCATTACATAACTGATTTGTGAGAACCACGTTTCTGTGTGGTGAAATTGAGTGTTGTGGCAATTCAGGATACAGTTTTGATTACTATGGGCGGCACTTCTAGCTACAGGATCGCATTGGCATTGTAAATAGACAAGAAAATCAAGGTCTGGAAAAGGAAATCGGAGTATCCCCTTTTCATATGCTGTCTTTTTGTTATGTCATACTCAACAATTTCTTTGAGATTTTAACTTTGTATATAGCGGAGATTCTCAACGGGAGGGAGGGTGATTTATCCACTCTTTCTCCTGCCCAGGACATTTGCCAATATCTAGAGACATTTTGGTCATCTAGACTGTTGTCTTTTGCTACTGAGATCTCATAGGTAGAGGGACGTAATATTGCTCGCCACCATCCAGTGCTCAGACAGACTCCACGACAAAGTCTCGTCTCATCTAAAATGCCAGTAACGCTGAAATTATGAAACTCTGGTATATAATGTTTATTCTCTGAGAAATTTGAGAGAATATATTCATCCTTCTGAAAATCTCTTCTTTTCCATCATCCAAATTTCATGATGATAATCATCTCACATTTTTATCTAAAGATCTGTTTGAAATTTGTGTACTACAAGAAACTAATTCGTATTAGGCTAATTATATTTCTTTCCTGTACATTCTCTTGACATAAACATTTCCAATTGAAGTAGATTTTCTGCTTTCCTACGTGGTATTTTTTGTCAGTTTTTATAAGTCAACTTTATGTATATGTTTATTCTCCCTAAATCTAGTTTTAAGCTCCTTCATATTGTGTAAAATTTCTTAGAATTCTTTTGAAAATGTAGTTTAGTGCTATACCTGCTTTATAAATCCAATAAATATTTAATGTTAAAATTCGATATTTGATTCATTTGTATAATTCAAAATATTATTTTCTTGAATCCACAGTTTTTTCATTAAAGAGAAGAACCTGTGTTTTTCCTTTTTTCTTTTCCTGAAGCAGAAATTTATTGAAATCTCACTTGGTTCGAATACTGACATGAGAACAGTTTGTTTCATGTTGAGAAAATATTTCTAGTTTTCTACTTTTCTAGGCTTTAATTATTATTTATTTTTTAGTAAATCTAAGGTAGAGTCCTTATGACACTGTTCCAATTGGCCAACCTTTTAGAAACCTGTGTCATGCTCTCTCTTTTATGACATTATAAATAGATATTCATGATTTTATTAAACGTAACCGCGAATAAGCAATTATCATTAGGAAAATATTTCTATTTAGACAAATTCTACTGCTGGGCATGTGTGGGACCCGTTGAGATAGAGCTAATTTTTTGGTGACATTTTAACCGTGTTCTGTTTATTCGATTTCTAAGCAGTTCTTTCTTCTATATTCATTTCTCTGAGGAAGTAAGGGACGAAACACATATTAGCATCATCATGGGGATCGAGAAACCTAAAGTCCTTTTCTTCTTGGGAGATAAAGAGAGATCCCTGATATTTATCATTGTTGGTCATTTCTGTTAGCCTATGGGTCACTTTCTCTGTCTCGCCTCTCATGGGGGTGTGTAGGATGCAGACCAAGCCC
>NW_011892840.1:2059-2493 GCF_000151845.1 Pteropus vampyrus
TCCTGGTCAGCTGGGCCAGTGACTTGGCTGCTCAGGGCGTTGGACTCCACAGATGAGACGTGCAGCCCGAATCCCCAGTTTCATACTAGGATATTTGACCCTGAGATTTAGAGAGAGAGAGAGAGAGAGAGAGAGAGAGAGAGAGGGAGAGAGAGGGAGAGAGAGGGAGAGACAAAGACATGTTTGGGTGAATGGTTATCTTTTATCTTTCCTGGTGAATTGTTTTCGTGTGTTTGTAGCCACGTTTCTAAACTGATGGATATTGAACTGTATTTAACAGAGAATCCTTATCTGATGATGAGCCAAGTTGTCCAGGGGCATCTGAAAGTGACCGACTAACCTCGGGGCTCCCGGGTTCCAGTTTCAGCTCTGCTGTCAACAGTGGTTCTCGGGCAAATAACATCTACTCTTGGGGGACTCAGTTTCCATGTCTG
>NW_011892840.1:5279-6241 GCF_000151845.1 Pteropus vampyrus
TTTGCCTCGCAAACATTGGCTGTGTCTCCATAACATTTAAAGCCTAAGCTCTCTATTGTGATAAAAAGATATACTAACCAGTCAGAGGGTCTCTATCTGTGGGCTTGTGTTGGGGAATTAAGTTGATTAATAATGACATCACTTTGTAAGTGGGGTGATAAAGTCTGTATACAGTGGATTTTGTGCGCAAGGTTGAAGGAAGAACTAATTTTCACAGGGAACAGGAGTTGGTAAATAATAAAGCTTTCGCAGATGCGTTTGAGGCGGGCCTCCAGAGGAGAGAAGGAGTGGAAAATTCTACTTTGGAGAAGGTATCCTGAACATAAAGAGCAAAAGGCTGTGCAGGCATGATGTGCTGGCGTCTCAAGAATGCTGAATCACGCGTGGTCCCTGCCGGAGATGAGGCGGGAGTCTGGAGTGAGACGTGCTGCACCTCGCTGGCCGTGCTCATGGGCTGTCCCCAGGATCAAGTGCGGAGAATCTGGACAGAGGCGTCCAGGCCATGCTGAGGACGGTTGGAATAAAAAGGGAACAGGGTGAGGGATGATTCAACTAGGACACTGGCTGGAGCAGGGAGGCCAAGGCATTCAACAGGTGCCATTTCGTGACCATTTAATACATGCCTAGTGGTGCGTTGGAAGCACGTAAAACATGAAAATCTGTGGTCCTCATTAAAACCTTGACAGTAGGTGGTTTACATGAGGAGTAGTTTAGATGAGGAAAGAAGGTTGGCAGAGGTTAGCAAACTCTTCCAAAGTCACCGAGCTGGAAGGTAGCAAAACATACATCCAAATCCAGAAATCGCTCAAAGGACCTGAATGTTTACAATGGATTTATCATGTACAGCCCTTGGCCATGAGCGACATCGCCTAATTTATTAATCGTAAGAATTTGTGGATGTTTTGTGGATCCTCCTTTATGAAAAGAGTGGACCAACAGAATAGGGTTTAGACACCTGAGTC
>NW_011892841.1:0-1873 GCF_000151845.1 Pteropus vampyrus
GTAGGTAGGTAGATAGATAGATAGATAGATAGATAGATAGATAGATAAATGACAGATAAAAGGTAGATAGATCATAGATAGATAAATGACAGATAAAAGGTAGATAGATCATAGATAGATAGATAGAAAGATAGATAGATGATAGATAGATCGATAGATGATAGATAGATGATAGATAAAAGGTAGATAGATGATAAATAAGAGGTAGATAGATGATAGATGAAAGATAGATAGATGATTGATGATAGATGATAGATTCTTATTATAACTTACTGAGGACTACAACCTGAAGTAGTATAGTTAGACTGAATGAAAAATGAATTACTCCTTACGCATTAAGGATGAAGGCCTGGGTAAACGCAATATTGTTACCCAGCACAAGGCACTTGAAAATAAATGGTCGATGTTTTTTGAAACGTGTCCCTGATGAGTCTGGAGTAAGAGTTGCGCGTGCTGTGGGGACTTCCCGCCTGGCACGTCCCTCTGTCCAGGGCCTGGACTGTGAGTCTTATTTCCAGTTGTAAGAGCCACGTGGTCCAGGATGACTTGTGAGTGTGTTCATGGTAAAATCATACTGTTTGGGGAGCCTCTAACTACTCACTATCCATGTTTTGCAGCAAGACGGAAGTCCAGGGAACATCAGATAGGGAAACGACCACCACCCTGATGGGAAGGGGTGGCACGGGCTCATCGCTCTTCTATTCGCTTCATGGCACCTGCTGCCCCGGCTCTGTCATCTTCATGCCTTTGCCTGATCCCCAGTGACGCCTGGGGAGGGGCCCCTTGTCCTCTCCTGCAGCTTGCTTAACGGGGCCTTTCTTCTGCCCCTGACTCCGGCAAGGATTTTTTGTTTCAAACGAGGTTTTAGCCCATGCAAGAAATACAGTATGCGGATGCTAATTACTCTTAAACACTTATTTTTTACATGGATTCTAAAAAACGAACCTTGAGTAAAATCTTTTGTCAGTGGTGGCTTTAATGAATCTCATATAATTCAGAAAAATACGGAATAGTTTCAAGTTTTCTTTAGCATTATGAAATGACTAGGCATTCACCCGATCATTATAAAATAACAATTCTTTGACATAAACAGATAAAGCGTAAAGAAAATGGGAGAGGTTTACAAGTAGATGGAATGGACTTTTAATAGGATTTTGAAATCAAATAGCATTAAGATCTTTAAGGAAATGACTGTGAGGTTTAACATATGAAATTAGGTTAGTCACCTTCAAGGTTGAGAGTCCCTTAGAACTTAAGTGGATTATTTCTCCACTTTTCATCCCATACTGAATTCCAAAATGCTTTCTGTTTTTTTTCTCGATTACTGCATAATTTTTAAATTTGTTAAAACAAGTGGTCCAGGATCCTTTTTGAGGTAGTTTGCAAGACCTTCCTCAATCTGGACCAGGATCTAGAGCCCCTGACAACCTTGCTGGAGTTTTATTTATTTATCAAAAAAAATAAAATAAGATGTGTTTTGGGAAGTCTCATTACAACGCAATTCATGCAGTCATTGTTCACTCAGTGATGGTGATGTTATAGACAATATTTTCCAAGCAGATAAAGTAATTGTTTAAACACCTGGTGATCCCCTATTTTGGAGAGATCATAAAGAAAGTGAGGGCTACATTCTTAGTGGCTCTCTGTCCTTGGCCCACGGCCTGACCAAACCCAGCTCAGCATCGTCCCTCACGGGGAATCTACCTGGCTGACTCAGATGGACCAACCTCACCTCTCCTCTCCCACAGGGATCCCAGAGACACCTAAAAGATGTGGCAGAGACCTCACACTCGGCAGCACTAATACTAAGATGAGACGTTCGCTAGACTCAGTCAACGCAGGCCCGGGGTTGGGCGGAGCCACGGACCACGCC
>NW_011892841.1:3873-4193 GCF_000151845.1 Pteropus vampyrus
CTCTTTGCTGTGCTCTGACCTGAGATTCTGAGGGTTATTTTTCTCTGAGAAGCTCTATTTTAATATAAGTCCTATATACATTCCAAAGGGATTTTGTAAGTTTCTCTCACATGCAAAGTTTCTCCTACAATGAACACAACTTTCTTTGTCAGTTTTGAGTCCGTTGCCCACGTGGGTAACGCTAGCCCATCCAGACTTGGTGGAGCCTCGGGTTAGTTCGTTAGTTGGTATCACACAGCCAACATCTTACCAGGAGGAACTTGGACCTTCCTGGGAGAGTCGAGGTGCCCTGTTTCTCAGGAAGCTTGGGGAGAAGGAAG
>NW_011892841.1:7343-7777 GCF_000151845.1 Pteropus vampyrus
CGGACGGACACTCCACACTTGTGTATTTCATTATGCATAAAGTTTATATCAAAAGGGAAAATGTGTACAAATATCGAGTCTAGATAATCTACTAGGTGCTGAAGTGTTCAGCAGGAAGTGTGCTGATGTCTGCGATAAATCTTAAAATACATGAAAGAAAAAATAGTTTAATGAATGGAGGGATGGACGGCTGTATAAGTGAAAAAGTAGGCATAGTAAAATGCTAATGGTAGACTCTTTGTGATGGGTACATGGACGTTCACGATAAAATCATCGACCTTGCTGTCAGTTTGGGAAGTCTGCAATAAAAAGTTGGAAAAAAATGAAATCTTACAGCAATTTTTTTTCACTGCTTTTGAGACTTTTGATGTCTCTCTTTAATTCTCTTTAATTCCCCATACATAGTGCCTACAACATGGTAGCAATAGTAAATT
>NW_011892842.1:0-1956 GCF_000151845.1 Pteropus vampyrus
TTGGGCAGGAGCCTGAGAAAAATCTCGGTGGAATGTAATAGTGCTTGACTTTTCTCCCAACACCTGTGCACCCCTATTTATGTCACTTCTTTGTCTTTTCACTCCTAAAACCTATACAGCTGACAAAGAATTCCAACCTTATGTTTCTATGGCAGTGTACTCCTCATTCTCTAAAAAGCATTCAGAGAACCTCCGAAAGAGCAGTAGAGATTATTCATTTTCTTTTAGGCAAGTTGCCTAATGGTTGAACAAAGTCATGCCAGATCTAACTTTCTTTTGAATAGGGTACACGATGGTTTGAATATCTATTATTGTAGTTTAAACAAATATATTTGAAAAGATAAAAGAAAACGGTAAGCTCTATAGTCTTGAAATTCTCTCTGATCTCTCCTCCTTCAAGCTTGTTAAGCCTCTGAATCATGATACCTGCCATGTCCCTTAGGTCATCCTTGGCAGTGATAGAGCATTCAAGAGCTAATCTAATCTTTAAAAAGTATAATCCTCTGTTTGTACTCTCCTTTGCTCTAAGCTGTATGCTATGTTGTAGCCGATTCCTTGTTTTACTCCTACAGCTTAATGTAAAGTCCTTAAGAGAAAATACTGTGTTTTATTTATTGTTGTATATGCATTGCCTAGCGTAGTAGTTGACACAAGGAGGTAACCCAAGAATGGCTGAGGAATGTAGGACAGCCCATCTCTTCTCTCTTAAAACCAACTCTACCAGCCTTTTCCATTCAAGATTCTCCCTCGCACCCCAGTTCTACTCTTACCAGTAGCCCAGTGTCATCTTTCTGGTGCCGTAAGTCGTCTCTGCTCGAAGCTGAACATCAGTCATTTATGTGCGCACATTTTATTTTTCAACATTTCTAAGGTTCTAAAGCATTCCATTTATCTTTTTCCTTCTTTGACAATATTTTAAAACTAGTTGATTAATCAAACATTTAGTCCCAATTTACTGAGAGCTTGGTATAGCCAAGTACCCTGCTGGACAGGAATTTTCAGCCATGCAGAAAACATGTTTTTTGCTTTCAAAGTCTAGTTGGAGCTTAGGCTACGTAAGTAAGATGGGAACCCTCATAGTGCCTGCCAGGTCTCGGCAAAGTGAGAAAGAAATGCTAGTGTTGATTGATGGACTCTCAGAAGAGGAGTTTTTTTCAATCTGACAGACAAGGAATATTCAGGAAGTACCCATACTTCAGTTTGCTTTTCAAAGATAAGGTCTTTCTAGATCATAAGAGAAGTGGGGGACACAGCATTTTAAAGAAGATTGGTATACTTTCCAATATGATATTTATTAATTCAACAAATACTCGAGAATCTGCCGTGTGCCAAGCACCTAGCTAGAGATAAGTACAGTGAGTTTTCTGAGGTCAAGTCTGGTTCAGTTTTCTCTCATTTAATCCCAAACTATCCAAGACCTCATTCATTCCTACAGCTTTAACTACTACCTCTCGGCATGCAGAAGGCACCCAACTCTACCTGTCCACCCCCAGAATCTTCCAGTGAGTCTAATCTTGGATCTCACCTAAACGGAAAGCAAGGTTTGACAATTCTGCTCTACCTACTCTCTGCCAGCCAATCCCACTCTCCCCACCCAAAGGAACCAGACACCATGAAGCCTATAAAAGTTATGTTATATAGACTGTCAAATCTTTGCAATTATATAATCTCTCTAGGTAGTGTAATTATGAGTGTGAAAAAACATGTTTTTAAGTGTTCCTCTAAACCACTGCTGCCTGTTTGAGACTTGAAAGCCTTGTGGACTGACATGGACCAGCCTACAGGATGACAGCCTGTGTATCAACACACCCTGCCTCACTACTAACGATGGCAATACTATTTTCACTCACCGAAGCTATACAATGGACCAGATGCTGTGCTAGGTGCTTTCTGTCTGCAATAACTCATCCTTGTAGTAGCTCTAGAGACAGTACTACCAACATTATGTAAATGAGA
>NW_011892842.1:5365-6058 GCF_000151845.1 Pteropus vampyrus
AAAAAAAAGTGAAAGTAAAATGGTCTCAGTTACAATAGCAAAATATACTTTAGCTACTGAGAATAGCTATGTTTATTGTTGTTATCATCCTGTGAAGCTGAGAACAGACTTAACCTTTGATCTCTTTGCTGGCAGTTTGATATAATTAACATAATTATGGTTGGTTGGACAAATCTTTTCAAAATGTTTTTTTCTTCTCTCATGTGTCTGTAGGAGATTTAGTTTATCACAGTGAAGATGCATTTTTCAGAAATAAGATCTCTATATGTAAGTCCCCACTCTTTTTAAGAAGACAGAACCATGAAATCATTCAAAAACCCCTTTACATACAGAAAGTGTCCAGTTTAAAATGTATTCGGGATTCACTATCAACAAACAAGAATAAGGAAACACTATGCAACTGGATTATAATTTAGAGATACTACAGATATGATAGAAATATCTAATTTGGGGAAGGGTACTTCCTGTTAAGTGTTTTTCAGACCTTAGCTCTCGTATGCCTGTAATTATGCAGTCTGGGCAGGTATGGCTAGTATCCTTAATTAGCAGAGGTATAGTAAAACCCCGGGGTCACATAGCACAGCCATATCTTCTTTCCTCTGCTGCTATGTTTTCTTAGGTATGTGTGTTCATGAAAGACATGAGTTTATTTTCTGCAGGCAACTATTCACGTTCTGTTAGCCTAATGTCTTG
>NW_011892842.1:6562-8929 GCF_000151845.1 Pteropus vampyrus
TTACATGGTAGGTACCGTAGTAAGAGCTGAGTACAGAGTTAAATAAGACAATGCCTTTCTCCCTGGAGTTTTACACTAGCAGGGGAAGCAGGTAAGACAAACATACAAACAAGGATAACAGTGTCATAAATGCGACAGTGAATATATGAGTGAGATAGAGAATCAAATGAAGAAGTGTATGATTAATTCCATTTAAGGGAGCAAGTTCAGAAAAGACTTATAATTAATGGGGGCATAGATCTTGAATTTTAGTCTTTATTTAATTTTTTATTTTTTTAATTGAAAAAATGATTTTAATTTTTTTCCCTGTCTACCTCCCCCATCTCACCTCCCCTCTAGTAACCGCTAGTCTTATTATCCACGTCCATGAGTCTCTGTTTGTCCTGTTCATTTGTTGCTTTTAGGTTTATATCTCACATATAAGTAATATTATGTGATTTTTCAACTTTTTCTCTCTGGCTTGTTTCAGTTAGTATGATTATCTCAAGGTTCATCAATATTGCCACAAATGGCAGTATTTCATCTCTTCTTATGGCTAAGTATAGATTTTGAATTTTAAAGAAAAAAGAGTTTGTCATGCAAATAAAGATAAAAGATATATGTAACAGACAAACCATATACCTATAAAAAGAAATAGAAGTTGAAAAACTAAGTGTTTCTAGAGTATTTTATGTGATAAATACGTATTGCAACGAATAATTTTATGCTAACTCTTGGAGTTCATACATGTCTAAGCCATCTCTCCTTCAGATATCAATTCAGTGTGGAAAATATGATTCATACTTAAGTAACTATAATACTGGGAGGCTGATGTGATAACTCTTATAGAAGTGATGTAGATACCACATCCTATAGACATTTGGAAGCAGGAGAGTCGGCTTCTGTTTTGGGTGATCAAAGAAAGCTCAAAGGAGATAACATTTAAGCTATATCCGGAAGGAAAGACAGAACTGGAAGAAAGACATTTCAGGTAGAGGAGTTTTACATGAGCATTGCACTGAAGTGGGAAAGCTCCTCGCAGAACCCAGAACAGAGAAAGCCCAGGAGAACGGGCACATGGCCTGAGTAGAGGATCAAACCTTACACGATTTTCATGGAATTAGAGGAATGGTTTCTCCTGTGCTTTGGTAGCAGTATCTTTATCCTGCTCAGAACGCCCTTAGTGATTGCCAGCAGTTAATAGAGAAACACTCCTTATACTGTCCCCCTTAATTCTGCCAAAGACCATGACTCCTGACAACATGGAAAGAACATGAACACTGCATTCGAACAATCCTGAATTCAATTCTTGGCTCAACTATTCTCTAGCTATATCGACTAACCAATTTGAACTTCCGATTCCTTACCAGTAGAATTGAAATGATGACATGTATCTCAGAGGGCTATGATAAGAATTATATGCACAGCCAATGACAATATATCTCTCATCCGTATATAACTCCTTAATAAATGTTAGTCTTTTACTCTAACCTTCACCCCTTTCCTGATGCTTTCTTCCTTTCTAACTCACACTGCAAATAAGACTTCAGCTGAGGGAGTTTGTGAGTGGTCATATTCTCTTTTAAGAGGATCTTTTATTCTTATATAAGTTACTTTTTAGTTTGATCTATTATAGGAGAGTGGGTTGATAATTAGCAGATATAAAGAGAAATTAACCCAATAAGTAGTGCTTTTGACTAAATATAGATCAATCAACTTTTCCAGTTGTGTTCCTAAGAAAGCAGACTCAAATGAAGATTGACAGATGGGAAATTTACTGGGGGCTGCTCCAGAATCAAAATGCAGAGCAAAAGGGTAGGTTTGGGCAAAAGGAAAAGTTTGATGCTGATACAATTTCAACAAAGACTGCTGAAGGCCCTTTAAAGTTGTCCTGAGTTGGGATAAAGGGCCTGAGCCTTTACATCCTTCACTGACTTGTCACTACATGCAGGCTGTCCCTGGAAACGAGGAATGACTTAGGGTGATGCCACTTTGTCATCTAGGGGCATCTAGGGGAGTAATTGCTTCAGTCTTGAAGGGAGATCTGAGAGGTACATCACGACATCTACTGTGATATTTGAGGCAAGAGAATTCTATATACTTAAAAATTATTTTATAGCAGGTTAGAATTCATATATGGATTTTACCAATAGCCAAGAAGATATGGAATTTTTAAAGGAAGAGGAATCTGTTCATATTCAGAGCACTGTATTAGTTTCCTATTGCTGCTATGACATACTACCACAAATTTAGTGGCTTAAAAAAAAAAACACAAATTTATTCTGATACAGTGCTGGAGACCTGAAATCTGAAATGTTTCACTAGGCTTAAGCCAAAGTGTCAGCAGGGCTGGTTCCCTCTGGAGACTGTAGAAAATCCATTTCCTTG
>NW_011892843.1:0-355 GCF_000151845.1 Pteropus vampyrus
AGTATCCGTGTGTCTCCTTCCATACTTGCCTTCTCTGTTGTGTCATTGACTTTGTGCCCTTGTCGTCTTCAGATTGGGCCCGGGCCTCGAGGGGAAAGAGGGGAAGTGTGTGTGCCTAGAGGTAGCCGCCCCTCACCTGGAGTTTGCCTTCCTCATGCCTGGCTAGAAGGAGGGGCGTTCTTGAGAGTGAACGTTGCCTTCAGGATGGAGGCCTGTGGCTTTCTGGAATGTAGGGTGGCGAGTTTGGTCTCCCAGGTGGCCCGCGGGCCGGAACCTAAGCGCCGTGGCGGTCAGGTGTGTGCCGTCATGGACCGTGACAGCCCCAGCCGAAGCTGTGTTTTCATGCCGTAGGTCA
>NW_011892843.1:1230-2194 GCF_000151845.1 Pteropus vampyrus
AGTATCCGTGTGTCTCCTTCCATACTTGCCTTCTCTGTTGTGTCATTGACTTTGTGCCCTTGTCGTCTTCAGATTGGGCCCGGGCCTCGAGGGGAGAGAGGGGAAGTGTGTGTGCCTAGAGGTAGCCGCCCCTCACCTGGAGTTTGCCTTCCTCATGCCTGGCTAGAAGGAGGGGCGTTCTTGAGCGTGAACGTTGCCTTCAGGATGGAGGCCTGTGGCTTTCTGGAATGTAGGGTGGCGAGTTTGGTCTCCCAGGTTGTCCCGCGGGCCGGAACCTAAGCGCCGTGGCGGTCAGGTGTGTGCCGTCATGGACTGTGACAGCCCCAGCCGAAGCTGTGTTTTCATGCCGTAGGTCAGGCCGGCACGTAAAATAAACTCTTGTCATAACAAAGGATGCAGCCGGCGGATTAGATCTTGGAGTTCCTGCCCTCATTCACCCCAGAGGACACTGATTTTCATGTCAGTGTGGGAAGGGATTCCGCTTTCGTGCTGATTCTAGTTGGGGGGGGAATCTGTCTTGCTCTCCCACCCTCGTAAATGGTGATAAATCGTGGTGGCCACGGCAGCATGGAGAAGGAGTGAGGGCCTGGAAGCCCAGCCAAGCTCTCTTAGCTCCCATTCTATGCAAATTTGCTGAACAGAATGCAAATGATTTCGCGGTACTACAGGACCCGGGGACAAGCGCTCTCGTCGGTTTGCAGCGCGCAGTCTCCCCGGGCTTTTAGCGGCAGCAGCTTTAGAGGCAAAGACAGGCGTGCAGTGAGGCAGGGTAAGGACGGTTGGGGAGGAGCGGGCGCCCCCGTCCGTGGACACCGTGCCTGGAGTTTCAGCCACAACTTTCCTCTCCCCTGCAAGCCCAGACTTCTGGATTTTGAGAACAGGAAAAGGTCAACACAGGCAAATGCTCTGTCCAGTCCTTGATTGAGGGATCTTGTCCCAAAGATGTTCCATGGTCACTGCCTCT
>NW_011892843.1:4339-6099 GCF_000151845.1 Pteropus vampyrus
TGTCACAGCGTCCCACACTGAATATGGTCAGAGGACAGAGGCTGGGAGCCACGCCCCTGGGGAGGCAGCGAGAAGCCACCCAGGTACAGGAGAGGCAGGTGTGGAGAGCGAGGACAGTGCACACTTGGGGCCCTCCCGGAACTTCCCGTTTGGGGGCACATCACGCACTTTTGAGTTTCAGTTTCTTCATGTGCAGAGGAGGGTCTCTCATGGAAAGTTCGTGATTCTGTGAGTTCGGAAGGCCAGCGAGTGAGCAAGAATGGTGTTGCCAAGCTGTCGATCACAGCTCAGGGGTTTGCTTCCTGCTGCTGATCTTTCTTCTGATACACTTGGGGACACTGAGGTCCCCGGTAAATGTGGTGATTGGCCTGGACCGTTCATTTGGCCCTGAGTGGGACGGGGGTTGGGTCTGGGATTATCTTACAGGTGATTATTTTATACACGTATTATAGTGTAATACCTAAACACATTTTTACCTATTTGTCTTTCTTGGCTCTGTCTGCTCTCCCTATTCCTGTACTTTCGATGAGGTATAATTATTTCTTATTTTATATCTTGAGAGTCTAGTGTTATGCAGGTAGTAATTCCCTCACGTTGATCATAGGCTTTTGTAAATGATGGCTTGTTCTCTGTAACTATGGCCTTTGCCTTATACTTCCTATAAATTAAGGAGCTTCTGGGCTGTAGATGAGTGACATAAAATTGTAACTACTTTTTCTTTTTAAAGACTATATTTTAATTGCTTTTAGTAGGTGTAGGAGACAGAAGCCCTGGGATCTTGAGGTAGCTTCGGATCTTGTAGAGCAGCACCACGGAGCGCGTTCCCCCGCTGAGGGTTCCAGCCACCGCTTCAGCCTCATGCTTTGCGCTGAGGAGCCTGGCATCGTTTCTATAGGAATGAAAAGATTGGCAGAGCTGCCCTAGACAGCAGCACCACAAAACACTGTGGCAGAAGGTTTGGTCTACATACCAAGGCAGCCGGAGTATTAATTGCATTCTCTGTGATCACGAAAAAAGGCGCCAAATTATTTTCTTCATGTTTTAAGAATGACAGGCTTTCGCTCTGCCAACTCGAAGCATTGTGGTGTCGCACGGAAAGATGTTAGATTTGAAAAAAAAAAGTGTAGCCGCGAATATCTCTGGTAAGCAGCGAGTTCCTAACAAAGATCTGCAGGTGAGCTGTTTCCTACTGGTACCTGGAGAGGTCTGGGAGCAGGGCGAGGGCGTGTTTCCATAAATCCACATGACCTGTTCAGGTGTTTCCCGCTTTGAAATCTTACTTGAATTAGAAATCTTACTGTAATTTTTGAAATGGGGATTTTTCAAGTTGCCAGCTGCCAGTTGATCCCGTTTTTCTTTGTGTTCGTGGGTGGACTGGAGAAAAGGTGGTCATGGTGATTTCCAGATGGGCTTAACTGACCCCCCACCAGGCCCTGAGCAAACGCACACTCAGGACTACTCTGCATACCCAGGTCCTCCAGCCGTGCTGTCCCCTGCTGTCCCCTGCTGTCCCCTGCTGTCCCGTGCCGCCACTCCTTTGAGCCTGTCGCTCCCGCTGTGGGACTCTGATACCTGCTCGACCCATACTCACGCCATTCTTCCCGGTCACTGTCACCTCTGAACTCGGGGAGGAGATTCTGTCAGCTGTCGGTGACGGGTTTGCTGGGTTGGGAGGAGAGTACGCGAAGCAGGTGTCAGTCTGCACGTTGGGGATTTTCCTGGGCTGAGCACCGTCATGTGGTGCAGCACCCCACCCTCCC
>NW_011892844.1:0-472 GCF_000151845.1 Pteropus vampyrus
CCTCAGACCCCGTCAGGCTTCCCCGTCGTCCGAGTCGCGTGCTTAGAGCCAAGGACCCGACGCGACCAGACGCGTGGGTGCGACCGAGGCACCCTGGAGTCCGGAGCAGTCCCTCTGCCTTCTCTTGAGTTCATGACCTTGACCCTTTGGAAGGTGGCGGGCCAGTTACTTTACAGACTGTCCCTCGCTGCACGTCTGCGCGGTGGCCGTCGGGGCTCGGCGTTCAGGCGCGTCACCGGACGGGCGTGGTGTTCTCGCTGCTGCCTTGTGCCCGGCACGCGTCTGCAACCCGGTCAAGATGGCGTGTGGCAGGTTTTTCCAGTGGAGAACTAGTTGTTTCCTCTGGGTAACTAGTAACTTGTTGGGGTGCTTAGGAATTATATGACTGGCCTGTTTCTCATCAGACGTTTCACTAGTATCTGTCTAGTGGACGCTTGGATTGCCACCCGCTCAGTGGCTTGCTGTCTGCTGC
>NW_011892844.1:4674-6827 GCF_000151845.1 Pteropus vampyrus
GGTCCCCGGCGCCACGTTGCTGGCCGTGGTGGCCTCGCCCGCATGGGACGGAGACGGAGCCCAGGCGCGTGGGCCGCTGGCCGCAGCATCGCGTCAGTGCGGCTCGCAGAGGCCCGTTCTCTCGCGAATGAGGGGAAGGGTGACAGAGACGGGGCTCGTGAAAGCGCACGCACGGGGTCGGAGCTGCGGGCGAGGCCGGCCTCCCTGTCCTTGCGTGCCCGGCGCACTCGGAGACTCCCCCACCGCTGAGGGAACGCGGGCGCCTCTGGCACTCGCTGTCCCGGAATCATCAGCCTCATCATGTCCGCTGACAGGCCAGGGGTCAGTAGTGCCCCCCGGACGGGGGACAGTGGCCTCCACTCACGCGGACGCCCGCGCTCCCACGCACTTCCCGTCCACTCCGAAGTGTCCTGTTAAAACTGAACACTTCAGAGGTTTAGTTTCCTTTGACTTTTCTGAACCCACGCGAAAATGAATCAATAAAGCCCAGCGGGACCTCGCCTGGTGCCTGTGACAGCCGTGCTGGCCCTCGGGGCCAAACGCTGGGGGCCACAGGCTGCCCGACACCCGGGGCTGCGGACCCGGCCGAGGGTGGGCGAGGCCGTGGTCTCCTGTCGGGGCTTGAGTCTCGGTCACTTCCTGCCCGGACGTCCAGGTCCCCTTCCCGGGCTCCGGTCTCAGGGCCTAGGGGAGCCGCTCCGCGTCCCTGGCCACCCCCCCAGGTCCTTTGAGGGCAGCCACACTGTCCCCGCGTCCCTGCTGGGAGGGCGGCGGCACCGTCCCCACGTCTGCCGTTCGGAGGAGTGTGGCATCAGCCGGCTGCCTTGGTCTCGTGGCTGAGACACAGGTGCTCACGTCAGAAACAAACAGTGGCACAGACGTGACGGGCATTGAGGCCGGCGGGCCCCGGGCAGGGGAGCACGGCGCCGCACCGTGACCCGAAGGCCTTCGCCCTTCGCGGGGGTCCCTGCTGCCCGGAGTCGCGGGCGAGTGGGCGGAATAGGGCTGCTCTGCCTCTTGCTTGAGGAGAGATCGCCTCTGCGTATTTCTTTCTTTTTCTTTTAGGGTTTTTCTTTTTTAACAGCATTTTTAGGCTTGTGGCAGAATTGAGAGGAAAGTTTGGAGATCTCTGTGTGTAACCCTCCCCCCGACAGGCACAGCGTCCCCGTCATCACCGTCTCTCACCCGACGGGACGTTTCTGAGGCCGACCGGACACTGACATCGCATTGTCACCCAGCGTCCAGTCTGCCGCAGGGGTTACGTGCCGTGGGCTTAGACGTGTGCAGTAACACGCGTCCGTCAGGGTGTACACAGCGCGTCGTCACTGCCGTTGCCATCCGTGCCGTGCCCGTCCACCTGCGCCCTCTGCCCGACACGTGACGACTGCACAGCTTCACTTGCTCCGCGGTTTCGCCTTCTCCAGAACGTCACAGAGCTGGGGTCATACGCGCGGCCTTCCAGACTGGCTTCTCTCTCTCGGTCGTGCGCATTTAGGTTCCCGTGTCTTTTCACGGCTTCATGGCTCACCTCCGTTTGGTGCTGGATAATGTTCCACTGTCTGGATGGACCACAGTCGCTTCGTCCGTCGCCCACTGAAGGACATCTCGGTTGCTTCCAGGTTTTGACGATTGCGAATGTAGCAGCTGGAAACATCCGCGTGCAGGTTTTTGTGTGGACGTTAGTGAGTGCTAACCAGAGTGATTGCGGACCGTGTGGTTAAAGTCTGTTTAGTTTCGTAAGAAGCCTCCAAACCGTCTTTCACATTGTCTGTTTGTAATGTATGACTTCGTAATTGTACAAAACGTGCAAACATCTGCCTCTATCTCATAAGTAACAACGGCAACGTGGAGTTGGAGGCTGGGGCACCACGTCTAAGAAACTGCTGGTATCTGATTAGCCTCGAACAGAAATAGCCGTGGGCTCCGGGCCGCTGGTGTCCAGCGTCCGTGTGCACACACGCAGCGGTTCCGTGGCCCGGGCAGATCCAAGGGAAAGACTCTGGCGGACAAGGAGACTGCAGATGGCCGGAGGCATTCTGGCCGCAGCGCTTCAGCCCGGACCCCTCGCCGTCAGTCAGGGTAATGTCCTTTAAATCCCCACGAGGGAAGGGGAAGGGAAGGAAGCAGCCTTTTTAGCCAGTGACGAGCTAGCG
>NW_011892844.1:9652-10651 GCF_000151845.1 Pteropus vampyrus
ACTTTAACTTCCCAGATGTGGGCTGCTCTGACACGGTGATTTTGCGGAGCTCCGGAAGCAGGGGTTCGGTTTTGAAGAGCAGGTATCAGGGGCCGTGTGAGTGATGCAGGTTGCTAAGTCTTCAATTGCTCATCCCCGCTTAATGAATATTTGTTAAGCGTGCTTCTGTCCGACAGGGCTGGTTTGTTTCGGAGACAGTGCGGGAGTTCACGACTGCTCTGGTGTCAAGGAGTTTGCGATCTGCTTGGAGAGGGAAGATTTGCTCTTGTAAACTACAAAACCCGTATGGGGAAGAAAGTCGTTAAATAGTGGAACGTCATCTAATGAGAACTCAAGAAAAGGATGGTTAGAGAATGCAAAATCCCCTTTGCCCAGGGGCCCCTGGCAGGCACCCCAGACAGCCAAGCCCATGCAGCCTTGTGGCTGGGGCTGGGGCAGGAGGGAGCTGGGGGCAGAAGGGGGCTCTGGGAGGAAGGAGGGGGCTGGGGGAACCGCGGGGCAGGGGAAGTGGAGGGGGCTGGAGGAACTGGGGGGCAGGAGGAACCTGGGAGGGCTGGGGCAGGGGGGATTCAAGGTCGTGTCGTATGCGCCGCTGGGTTTCGAGGTCATGTTGTCGTGCCTGCTCTGCCCTGCGCTTCTTACGGCCGCACGTTCCGGCGGAGATGGTGGCCTCGTGGTCATGCCGCCCCCTCGGCCGCGGCCGCTCAGACATCCAGTGTTGCCTCCCAGGCTTCCCGCGCCAGCTGCCGCGTGCCCTTGCCCTCCTGCTGGCTGTGCTGTGGGCCGAGGCGCTGTGGTGTCCTTGAGCCCTGTCTGCACAGCGGGAAACGGTGCCCTCCTTGAATCACGAGCCTGGCCCCTGTTCCTGGCTTCCCCTTCCCAGCCTCCTCCCCCGGGCCACCTGTGGTGGGCCTTGCAGCCAGAATAAGCGCCCATAGAGGTTCGGTTCCTTACCCGCAGTACTGGGGCCCGAGGGCGTCCTGCTCACGACACCAGGAA
>NW_011892845.1:0-2427 GCF_000151845.1 Pteropus vampyrus
GCTCCCTGCTCCCTGCAGCCCCACTTCCTCCCCACCCATGTAAGGAAGCTGACAATAAAAATACTACAGTCCAATTGCTAAGAGCAGGGCCAAGACAACTGGGTACCTAACTCACCAGCCTTCCCCACATCAACAGCAATTATTATTATTATTGCAATTATCCTCATTACTCTGGCTTGGGTAGACCTTTCATGTTTTCTGTCTGAAGAGCCACTTATCACTGCCCACCTGAGGTTTCCCGACCAGGCAAAAAAAAATTAACTGCCACTTAATGTATTTCCATTTCATTAATGCCCTGGCCGCTCCAATTTGGGGTTAATTCCACGGAACATTCTCGGAGATGGCTGTGTGTTCGGAGTTCTGTTCCCCTATGTGTGGCGGTGGCCTGGGGGGGGGTCCAGGTGGGGCTCACTTCTGTTTTTCCTGCTACCCCCAGGCTCTCCTATCAGGTGTCGATCTTTCATTTATGATCCAAACCAACGTCTGCTCCTTTCCTCCAGAAATTACGAATACTCAGAATGAAACTATGTATGGTGTTCAGATTCTCTGTTTAGTTAAAAATGTGGTTTGGGCAACTAAAAAAGTAAAAGTACCACTCACTGGATGTCACCGTAAATCTCACCTCTCAGCCACAGGAAATACGAAAATTCTAATAGACATGACTCATGTGGTGCCCAGGCACTTCCCACCAAGTCAGTGACGACTGGAAAAGGAGAGAATTGCAGGGGACCCATCTGCCGCCTCCTCCTGGCTCTCGCCCTTCCAGGGGCCCGCCCCAGGTTACACACTCGCTTAATCCCAGTTTCATCTGTGCTCCCAGCTCTCAAGCAGGAAACGGACAACCTACCATCCTCCAGAACGAGGGCATCTGAGAGGGAACTGTCTTCACTGGCGATATTTCCATCTGCGAAGACAAAAAGCAGAAGTCTGAGCCTAGCGCGCCCCTCAGACAGAGCCCTGCCTGCAGCGGTCACGAGGGTATTAGCACCGTCCCAGGTCCTTCTCTTTCTAATCAGAAAGAACCCACACAACGCCATCGAAATGCTGCTGGGCATGTCTTTTGACAATCCCTCTGGTGGGTGCTTAGCTCACGTCCCCACGCCTAACACTGCGGTGTGTCCCGGTCCGTGTGCTCGTTTGATAGGATGCCACAATGAGGAGGAGCTTAACGCCCAACATAAAGGCTGCTGGGCCTGGAGAAGCCACATCATCGCCCCGGCTCCGTCCCACGGCCTGTTCCGACGAACCCAGAGGAAGGGAACTTTCACATTCTACAAATGTGAAAGTAGGCTAAGGAACTTGGCTTTGCTCACAGGGCTCTAAATGGCTTCTCAATAAACTTCTTACTTCATTAGTAGTAGAGAAAACGAGCTGCTAAATACAGCTTGTCTCTCCAAAGCTTGTTTTCCTAGACGACATTTAATTAACCGCACGGATATGCCTAAGAGGGAGACAGTGAAGATAATGCTCCCATTTGAATGGGTGGGGAAACTGAGGTACATCTAGGGAGTAGGTCTGCCCAGGGATGCTCTGCTCCTCTGGCAACATTAGCAAAAGGTCCCGGGTCTTCAGATGCTAAGTTCAGTGTTTGATCTCTTGGGGGAAAAAAAAAACCCAACAAAAAACACACATGCTAAGGATGGGCCCAGCCACTAGTCCAGATAACGATTTAAAGACGGACTCTGCTGGCGTCCCTAACAGAATAGCCATCACCGTCACGGGGCTGGCCGCAAATCCAGGCCCTTCTGTGGCCTCCCCGCAGCGCCCCCTAGACTCGGCTCTGCTGGGCACAGGGCCGCTTCCCTACTGCCAGGACCCCGAGCATCCTCGAGGGGTCAGAGGGACGTCTGGACAGAGGTACGGGATAGAGAAGGGCTGGGGACAGCACATTACCAGGCAGTGGCGGGGGAATGATGGTCTTGGCCAAGGTCAACAGGGCAAGATGGGGAAAGACGGTTATTCCAAGTTCCTTAGAGCAAAGGGATTTTTAACAGTTTCTTCCTTCTAAAACCAGGAATTAACTTATCGCTTGATGGACTGTGAGCACCTAGCAGACAGCGAGCCTTGACTCTGGCATCTCGGAGCCTCTGGTATAGCGATGTGTTCCAGGTGTGCCCACAGTGTTAGGTTGTGTGTGTATATACGTTTATACATATTTATATTATATACCGTGATAAAATACACATAAAATTTATCATTTTCGCCATTTTTTCTGCACAGTTGGGTGGCATTAAGTACGTTCACACTGCTGTGCGACCATCGCCACCCACCTCCGGAACTTTTTCATCTTCCCAAACTGAAACGCTTGTCCCCGTTAAGCACTGGCTCCCCACTGCCCCCTCCCTGGGACCCACCTCTGTCCTGTCTGCCTTCTTGAGCAAAAGCATTTTACATGTGCATAAAAGATGGAAGAATCCTTGTACAGAC
>NW_011892845.1:4307-6276 GCF_000151845.1 Pteropus vampyrus
AAGGAGCAGCCAGTGACAAGATGGGGTGCGGGGGACTGTGAAGGACAATGGGGCATGGGTTGGGGGACAGTCTCTTAATTAGGGTCTCCTCATAGAAGCCGAGTGCCCTGTCTGCCCAGCACAGGGCAGGGAGGTCACCCACACAGATCCCAGGGGACCAGTCCCCCCCTCCCGCAGGCTCCAGGGCGCCTGTGTTCCTGTGAATTTGCCTTCGCGTGGAGCCACCTGTTACAGGACATCGGCTTCCCCCAGTCACTTTTTGAAAAGCCGAGCCGTGTACGGCACGCCCTTCTCCGCGGGCTGTGACCGCTGCCCCCTTAAGCCCGCCGTTCAAGGGCATTTTAACAGGTCACTGGACTCCGAATCTGGGAAGACGTTTCCTGGACCTGACCCTGTACTTCTCTTGCTCTGAGGCTGGATAACTTATTAAACCAGTCGGAGACCCAAGGCCCCTGGTCCCCCACCCCCCGCCCCACCAATAGGCCAAAGGGCAGAAGTGAGCGATGCTTCGGCAGCTCTACCAGACGGACGGACGAGGGAGGCCGGGGGCCCAGGGTCCTGCTCACGCCCTGGCATCGACTTCAGCCGCAAAGGGAAGTCGGGACCACCGAGGGTGGACCCAGCGTCTCTTCCCAGCCGGTGGCTTTCCCGCCCCTGCTGGCGTGGCCCAAATTTTCTTTCCCCTTTGGTGGCTTTCTTCCTTCCATGGATTGGACATGACCCTTGGCTCTGCGTGACACGGAGCTGGGAGGCCACTAAAAGGATATGCGACAGGTGCTAGTAGAATGCTCTCCCAAGATTAACTTAGCAGCCTGCAACAGGCCTCTCGTGTCAGAGAAACAACTCACACTAAAATCAAAGTGCTTACGAATGCCAGCAGACCAGTCCTACCGAGGTGGGCCACATACTGGCCAACCGGGTCGCTTAACAGGAGGCGAAAGGGAAGATGTTCGGGAGGAAATGCGGAAGGGCCTTTGGCACTGGGCAGAAGGAAGAAACTGGCCGAGGAAACGGGGAAGTCCTACCGCGTGGGAAGGGAACGTGAGAGAGCTCGCCCCCAGGAGGCTGGACGCACCTCTCCCTTGGGCAGGATTTTCTGCTCGTCCAGTTTGAAGGCTGCCCCGATTCTCCTGCGAACAATGGGTGGTTCCTCTCCCGGATCCAGGGGGTATTCGACGGGCAGTTTGCCTGTCAGCTCCTGCAAATGTGGACAGCATGAGGGGAGAATGAAGTCAGAGGGGGCCACGTGCTGGGTTTGTGAGGACACACAGATACTTCCATGCATAGACCTGACCCAGGACCCTCAAGCAAAATGTACACGTGAGACTTGGAGCGACTTCCTTTCTCTAAAGATGGATGCAAGCCGTCCTTTCTTTACAGAACAGATGCCCTTCGAAAAGTTCTTCTGAAAGGAAATTTGTCAGATAAATAATCTCGTCCTTAGTTTTAATCGTAAAACCTGCATTTCATTCGTTTGTTAGTTGCCCAAGTGTTTCCTGCATGCCCACTGTGTGCCAGGCGGGGCTACATGGCCAGCAGGGGCAGGGCCAATGCGAGAGAGGTCTCTGGGCTTCCAGCCACCTGTGCATCAAATACTCCCTTACGAATATCTCAGATGAAAATGTCTTTCCAATGAGCTTTCGTAGGAAGAGCGATATCTACGTGGCAAATCCCAGAAAAAGGCAAATGACAAATTAGAACCTGAATGCGATGATAATCATTCCACTCAGGCTGGACGTTCAGCAAACAGGCTGAGCTTAAAAGACATTAAATCTATACAAATAAGAGTCTCAGTAGCGACTGAAACCATAACCTGTGTTCCTGACAAGGCTGTTAGGTCTGTCATGTATTTGGGGCTCTGGAAATCTAATTGCTGTGAGGATAACGACAGTGAACTTAGCTGACGGACTGACACAGTGACCATGATCCAGCAAACCCTGAGGTCCATGGGACGAGTTCGGGTTAGAAC
>NW_011892845.1:7151-9405 GCF_000151845.1 Pteropus vampyrus
AGAAGCGGGAGCTTTGTTTTCCTTATTTTGCTTTTATTTTGAAGAGAGAAAGTCAGACCTTTCCTTAAGGCCTGCTGACCAGGCCCTGACATGTTTCTCCAATTTTCCAAGGCTGACTCCCTGCTGGGTTTAGGGATGGTGCCGCTATTAAAAACAAAGCAAGGACTTGACAAATTATTAAATGCAGACACCCAAACTCATTTTTTTTTCAGTCCTTCCCGCATATTCATTATACAAAGGCTGCTAACATTTACTGTGTCCCAGAGCACAACCCCTGGCCAGGACACCTGCTTTCCTAAGATTTGCGATGGGTTGTGCTCCTGTGGGCCTGCTCTGAGCCGGCTCTGGCTTAAATCGATCCAGAGCATAATTAAGCCAAGCTGAAATGTAATGTGATCTCACTCCATGGCCTCTTGTTCATTCTGCCTGCAGCGAGGCCATGCGTGTTTGGGGGAGGGGATCGCAGTCTGAGAACCTCTTTCTATTTCCCGCTCTCGACTGTTCACGGACACGGCTCTGTGTAATGTTACGCGGACTGCAGTCTCTCTGGAGGGCTGTCGCCCCATCCCGTCCTTGTGAATGCACACACACATGCACGGGAGTGTGTGCTGCACTCGAAATTCAATTCTTCACACATGCTAACAGAGGGCTGTGGACTAAACACCAGAAGGTGGAAATGGACATTCAAATAAATACAACAGGGGCCCGTCACCGCCTCTGGATCCCAATGAAACTTGAGACGAGTGCATGTGCGGGCTGGAGGAAACACTGCTTTGTATAAAACGTCATTATATCACTAGGCTGAGATTTAATTGTTTTAAAAAGATGGTGCGTTGTAAAGGGGATTCTATATTAAGTGAAATCCTGGTTTCCTTGTGGAGCCCCAATGAGGCTTCTCAGTACGATTTATCTCAGTAAGATAAATCTGAGAAACAAAAGTCAGACCTCAAAACTTAGAAAGACAGTGGCAAACCATTATGTTCCAGGAAGAAACAGTGTATGAGGAAATGCTTTACAGACTAAGGTGTAGCATGCACACATCGTTATTATTTACAATTGCTACCACGGCTGTTACTATTACTTGGCATTTGGCCTCTAGAGGGGTCCCGTTTGGGACTTTTCCAGGACTCGCTTTAACTGGTCTACTCGTGCTGCATTAACTAACGTCCACCGCTTCCGTTTCTGATGGGGCATGTGATAGGGCCGGGCGTTTCCACCGTCTGAGTATCAGATGTGGTCTCGCTTCCCTCGTCTGCTCCCTCTATAACCCCCGCTATCGCCATCCGTAAAGACCTGAAGACAGACGAGGGCACAGACAACACAGAGTTCCCCGGGACGCAAAAGTAACCACTTACAGCTTCTCGGAGGCAGAGTTTCTTGAGCTCCTCGAGCCGCTGGCGTAGTGTTTCCTCTAAGGCTTCCTGCCGGGACTTCAAGGCAGCCAGCATATCTTTCTTGGCAGACTGAGAGCTATCTGATTCCTGAGAACCTGTCAATAAACTAGGGGTTACTAGGCCAGCTGATGGGGGTGGGGGGGCGGACACCACAGCTGGACCATGAAGGAATTTAACTGGAGCCCACATGGTGGATCTGGGATTTACCCCAGGAATCAAGAGTGTGAAATAAAACAGGTGTCGCCAGGTTCTAAGTGTGAGGAGCGAATTCTCAGCACGGAGTGGAATTTATTGCTAGCCAGAAGGGCAGGAAAATTTACATACCTGAAAAAGGAGTTTCTCTTTCTTATCTTAAGATATGGCGCATACCTGTTTTAATTGCACCAGCAAATTTTAATAGACTACGCAATGAAGGGGAGAGTGAAGTTCAAGCTAGTAATTTTAATGTGCAGTTTGAATTCTTTTTTCCATTTAAAAATGCTGGCTTTTTTTTTTTGCTTTGTACAAAGATAATGCATGTTCATCATAAACATTTTGAAAATGTTGACACATTAAAAAAGTCCATAAGCTAGGCACCCAGAGATAACCACCATTGGGCATTTTCTTTTGACTTTTTTATGTAAGCACATACATTTACAAAATAAAATTAGATTTTTATAGAATTTTTTTTTTAACTTAATACTGTATATCATGAGTAAATTCCCTCCTGAGAAAGGTTATACATATGTTTACGACATGGCAGAAATATCTGTATGATGATTCAAATAGCGCACTACTAAACATGAAAACTTTATGGAAGGCAAACTGTGAACCAAACTAAAGGGAAATAAGCTGAAATGCCACATGGAGAGATTTAGGTT
>NW_011892846.1:0-751 GCF_000151845.1 Pteropus vampyrus
GGAGGGCGGCAAGCCCGAGCTGCCGCCGGGCGAGTTCCCGTGCGAGGTGTGCGGCCAGGCCTTCAGCCAGACCTGGTTCCTGAAGGCGCACATGAAGAAGCACCGTGGCTCCTTCGACCATGGCTGCCACATCTGCGGCCGGAGGTTCAAAGAGCCGTGGTTCCTGAAGAACCACATGAAGGCGCACGGCCCCAAGGCGGGCGGCAAGAACAGGCCCCGCAGCGAGCTGGACCCCGTGGCCACCATCAATGACGTGGTGCAGGAGGAGGCCATCGTGGCCGGCCTGGCCCTCTATGAAGTCTGCACCAAGTGCGGAAACCTCTTCACAAACCTGGACAGCTTGAACGCGCACAACGCCGTCCACCGCCGGGGCGAGGCGGGCCGGACGCGGGCCCTGGCCGGGGAGGACGGGGCGCCGGGCCCGGCTGACTCGCAGCAGCTCTTCCTCCAGTGCCTGGACCTGCGGCCTGCCGGGGCCGGTGCACCCGCCCTCGGACAGGCCGGGCAGCGGGTGGCCGAGCTGGACCCGGTCAACAGCTACCAGGCCTGGCAGCTGGCCACCAGGGGCAAGGTGGCCGAGCCGGCCGAGTACCTCAAGTACGGGGCGTGGGACGAGGCGCTGGCTGGGGACGTGGCCTTTGATAGGGAGCGGCGGGAGTACATCCTGGTGAGCCAGGAAAAGCGCAAGCGCGAGCTGGAGCCGGGCATGCAGGGCCCCCCGCGCAAGAGGGCGGGTGCGCCCGGGGACCCC
>NW_011892846.1:1796-2490 GCF_000151845.1 Pteropus vampyrus
TCTGACTGTCATGTAGATTTGTTTCCACGTAAGACGGACCCAGCAGCCCTCTTACTGGGAGTCGTAGAGGATCAAAGTTGCGAGTAGAACTTGGTCGTTTACAATGTGTTACGGGGCTCGATTTTAATCCTCCATTGAGAAAGCGAGCCGCGTGGAGAGAGCACACATTTGCAGTTCACGAAAACTTAATTCTCTTACTTAGGGAAGAGGAGCGTTGGAAGGGCGTGTAGTTGAAGTTTGTAAAGATCGACATTTCCAAACACGGAGCGGGGTCAGGGCGCGAGGAGGTCTCCACTGGGGATGAGTGAAAGTGGCTTCACACGCAAGCCAGCCGGATGGCCTGGGGGTGATGGGGGGCGCCGAGCACGTCTGGAGGGGGCGTCATGCGGTGCCTGTGCTTGGAGCCGTCGTGCGACGTGCTTTCCAACGGCCCGGCCTGGGCTGGGGGCCGCCACAGCCAGTTGAACCCACCTTACTGTAGAATGCCACCACCATTTATCTGCATGTCATTTCCACTAACACGTGACTTCCCCAGCTTCGGACCATTTCTCGTTACTGTAGCCAATTCTGGCACGTCAAGTCCACAGTCAACTGGGAGTCCACCTCCTCTAGTTTTGGTTACTGACCGTAGCTGAATGGGTAGTAAAGCCCCAAGTTTGAGATAACGTCACGTGAAATTGGAAGTATCTGACTG
>NW_011892846.1:4100-4448 GCF_000151845.1 Pteropus vampyrus
AGACCTTCCAGACGTCGGTCCCCTGTACGTGGATCGTGCTGATCCTTGCCTGAACAGACCACCACATTCCCTGACCTTCCAAAATGAATACACTGTGCCGTGACAGGGGCGGACTCTAGAAGCTGCACCCCGGGAGCCCCGCATGGGATCCGGGCCCTCAGTATTGTGAGACAAACACCGGCAGACGTTTGGGCTTGCCGGCACACTCTGCACACTTGATGTTTTTCTCTCTATTGAAAAAATTTTGGGGGGCACAAGATAGCATCAGAATTTTAGAGGAAACCGAGAGATGTTTAGCCCCATTTTACCAGCAGGGAAACTGAGGCACGGGGAAACCTTGTATCTTGT
>NW_011892847.1:0-1136 GCF_000151845.1 Pteropus vampyrus
ATGTAAATTACTCAGAGTGACTACTGTGGTGCTCATACGTTAAAATTAGGTTTTCAGAGTATACTAACAATGATTTGTTTTCTGCTAAAAAATGCCTGGCAGCTTTGCAAAACTATCGTACATGCACGTTACGGAAAAGCTGGAATTTCCAAAATTTGGTCTTGTTATTCGTACACGATGGATATTGTTATGGTTTTTCAGTCTCGACTCTATTCCTTCCTGAATATCAATTTAGTTCCGTACTTGCATACGTGCACCAACATTACTACTAGCTTATAATTTTCCAAAAATTCTTACACCATCATACAATCAAAATTAATTTCCATGAAAGGTCAGGCCACATCGAACCGTGATGATAGAGCCCACCCTCAGCACTTCCGGTGCCAAGGAAGGCACGACACGCTGCCAGGGCACACGGCCTCTGCAATTCCGTCCCCACAACCTAGTGGCTTCTCAGCATTCCGGTCTCTGTCCGAATGTCGTCTTCTCAGGAAGACCTTCCCCGACCCTTCGATCTAAAAAGCATCCCATCCCAAGTCACGGCCATGCCACCCCACTGATCCTCTCCGCTCTCGTCATCAGCACCCGTTCCCCTGCCCCGCCAGAGGCAAGCTCCCGCACACGGCCCTGCCAGCCCACTCGCCACAGCGGCCCGGGCGCGCCCGATCTGTTGAATGAGTGAGTGGTGCCTCGAAAGGCATCAACACGAGACCACGGATATCAGCTCCAGTCTGCAGTAACACCTGAATTAAACTATTTCTGGAGACAGGAGAACGGCTAAGAGAACTCATCCACTGATTCTGAGCAAAGGCAGCCCCCTGAACACCACCCTACTATCCTCCTGACAGCGGATCTGAATCTCGACAGTTAAAAACCTTTTTTTGTCTAGCAAATACTTATTGGGAAAGGGTAGCTCCTGGTTTGTGATGTTCCTGGCCATTTAAAGAGTGCCAACTTCTATTTTATTCATTGTGTTAAGGCTTCTCTAGATGAGCATGGCTTCTCAGAGACAGTCCCGTTAGAACTGCCTTTTAGTTAACTGCTGTGAAGTCTGAGAATGTTATAAGCAGAAATTCCAGATACCAACTATAAAGCGAGACTGATGTTTAGGATCTCGGTAAATGGGGGTACACTTA
>NW_011892847.1:4836-5557 GCF_000151845.1 Pteropus vampyrus
GACGAAATCTGAACACTCCACCCTCCTACAGGGATGCGATCTTACCGCGTTTGAGGCTTGGTGGGATGCGGGCAGGGGGACGCTATTTATATGAATGCCGCTGATACGATGAGTGCATTAGTGTTACCTGGCACTTTACAGCATGTCACTTAGGTGAGTCCCGTGTGTTCCCACTTTACTGCTAAACAGCCAGCACAGCAGCCAGCACATGTGAGCACTCAGTAAACGGATGAGGGTGAGGGTGAGGGTGAGGGTTAGGGTGAGGAGCAGGGTGAGGAGCAGGGTGAGGATGAGGGTGAGGATGAGGAGCAGGACGAGGGTGAGGATGAGGGTGAGGAGCAGGGTGAGGAGCAGGGTGAGGATGAGGGTGAGGAGGAGGCGCAGGATGAGGGTGAGGATGAGGAGCAGGTTGAGGAGCAGGATGAAGAGCAGGGTGAGGAGCAGGGTGAGGGTGAGGGTGAGGAGCAGGTTGAGGAGCAGGATGAAGAGCAGGGTGAGGAGCAGTGTGAGGGTGAGGATGAGGGTGAGGAGCAGGGTGAGGGGCAGGATGAGGAGCAGGATGAGGGTGAGGGTGAGGAGCAGGGTGAGGATGGCCTGAAATCCAAGAGGCTGATGATTCAGCACGATTAACCTCAGGGAAGGGGTGAGAAAGGAAACAGCCTCCGTTTCATGCTAAGTTAGGACTGGAAACAAAGGTTGGCTGTGGAAGGAACATTCAAAG
>NW_011892847.1:6567-7152 GCF_000151845.1 Pteropus vampyrus
TTAACCTCAGGGAAGGGGTGAGAAAGGAAACAGCCTCCGTTTCATGCTAAGTTAGGACTGGAAACAAAGGTTGGCTGTGGAAGGAACATTCAAAGGACACCGTCTTAAGGACACAGGAAGACCGAGCATTCACAAAAGCCTAAATTAAAATCAAAGAAACGCAAAATTGGTTTGTAACACACCTCGACCCTCATCTTTAAAAAAAAAAACTAAGGGTCGTGTAAAATCCCAGCGTCAACTGTCTTTTTAAAGGCAGCCATCGGAGCACCGCTCATACCTCTAAGTACTTTTGGGTGACGCGGGCACAGAGCTGGGTGCAGACATTGACGTGTTGAGAGCCTAGCGACACGCTCGCTAGTGGGAAGTGGTCAGTCCCTGTCCTACATCCTCTGAATGGACGGACCAGCTATGAGAACTGAAAAACCACCACCAACAAAAAGACCCCTAAGTAACAATAGCTATAAATTCTCTTCTAAGAAAAATCAAGCTCAGGTGCCAAACATCTGCGACCAATCTATCACATTCACTTTTATCTCTAAGACCAACGAAGAAAAGTTTTATTATTTCACATCACGAATTTATGCT
>NW_011892848.1:0-2307 GCF_000151845.1 Pteropus vampyrus
GTCATAGTGTGCAAGCTGTTTGGAGTACCCAGGACTTTAAAATTTTAATGGTTTTAAACAACTGGAATGATGTTCAGGTATTCGGCACGACCCACTCATATTGCTCGATACACGAGGCCAGAGACTTCCAGCATCTGCTGTCACTTGCGTGCAGTTCCGTAGACCCACCTGCTATGTTTCCGTAAGAGGCAGAATTTGAGAAGTTCTGCGTGCGGATCTACTGGCTGGGGTTGAGAGACAGCAGACTTGGAATTGAATATCAGGAGTCTAGATTTCGAATGGGTATGGCCGTTTTTACTTTTATTAAATATTTTAATAATCTTTATACATATTTCATATGCAGTTCAGTTACACTCCCAGATATTCTATGACGACCGAAGCCAGAGGGGAAGGTTTCTGTTCGGGGAGTTGACCCTAAAACCGAAAAGTTTCCTCGGAGCCCTAGACTCAGCTTTGGTCCCGGTCACCGTCTGCCTTAGAGCTGGCTGTTGTGCTATGAAGGGCTGCAAGTCAACGACCGTGTTTAAATACTTCGTCTAATATCCCACCTTCGTGTTTAAATACTTCGTCTAACATCCCACCTTGTTCTGAAAAGAATTTGCAGTAGCTTTGCCGTATAACTGGAATTTTTTTTTTTTTTAAAGACACCCAGCAATCAAGGCAAAGGGAAAATAAAGGTAGAAAACTCAAGATAGAGTTAAAGGATAACAATATATGAAATTAATATCATAAGATCTTTGTGTTGGTTTAAAGGGTAGGGCGGTCAGTCGTGGGTTTGTCTGTGAGCTTCCTAGTGACCAAGGCAAAGAGAAAAACATGATCGCTTGTATGTTTTAAAGATTAAAACTGACTCATTACCAAAGAGAACCAAAGATCTAATTTGTCCTTTAGATCCAGGGGTGGGGAAGGGAGGGAGGAAAAGAGAGAGAAGGAGAGAGAGAAATCCTTAGTGATGTAGCAAGTGCGTCCTGGAGGTTGATGCTAGTTTTGTAGACAGCTTTCTGTAACATGTCTTCAGGCAGGGAGGGAGGGCAATGGCAGCAAGACCTTGAGAAGCCACTTCTTCAGCGATAGCCGGGGGACGTTGCCTTCTTTAGTCTGAATACTAGGTCTGGGGTAGGGACATGGAATCTGTAGTTTTAGAAGCTCCCAGGCAAACTTGATAATCTGTTTTAGGTAGTGAGAAATGTGTGGCTTAAACAGGCCAGTGGCCGGAGCTAGAAACACTGACATGGTGACTTCTTGGTCCACGGGGTAACCAAGCTTGTGAGAGGCGAAGCTCACCGAGGAAGGAAGCCTAGAGGGGAACAAGGGTGGGGGTGAGTGCGCCCGGAAGGACATCGGAAGAGAACTGGTTGCCTTTCCATTGCAGACCTCTGCATAGTTCCTTAACCCCTTTTTGAAGTAGAGTTTAGAAGAAGCAGCGATACAGATTGGAAGAGTATACTGTAAAGTGGATAGAGGCGTTCGAAGGTAAAGTACATTGAATATATCTTTACATTGGATCCCTTTAACTCTTGGTGTCATCTATCATCATTGAATATGAATTCTTTCAATTAAAAAAATATATAAGGTTTTTAAAACGTTTAGCAGCAAACAGGGCTCCAGTGATGCTGGCTGTGTCACGGGGGCTTCACCACTTATTAACCTCGCCGACTGTGTGCCAGCCGTTGAACGTGGCACATGCCTGCACGCCTTCACTAGGGCCTCAGCATCACCCCGTGGGGTAAAGCCATCATTGTCTCCCTGTCACTGCCAAGTAGCTAACGTGGGAAACAGAGGGATTGGGGTTCAGTTCAGACTCACTCGTTCTAGGGGCTCCGTAACTGGGCACTCTGTCTCTGGTTGCTTGGGTCTTTTCTCCCTTCCTTCTCCTCCCTTTTTTTCCTCCCTCTTTCTCCTCCTCCATGCAACCTTCCATGGAGCTGAGATAAAGTAAAACAGGAAGTCAGAGCTATTCCGGTTGAATTAAGGGATCTGGGGCCCAGCTTCCCCCTCGACCCCAGCGTCACCTCCACACAGGGGTCACGGGAACGTCACTGCGCCGAGCTCTCGCGGCCTCCCCAGCACTTTCGTCGTGTGACTCAGCCCCTCGGTCACGGCCCTGGCCGGCGCACGCGTGAGCATGGGTGCGCGTTCTCACGTGTGTGTTCCAGGGTGTTCCAGTTTTCCATCTAGAGACGGATGGCGATTTCCCCTTTCATTCCCTACGCCGTCTCATTTACTTTTACACATTAGAAGGACAAATACGAAGTCTCATTAGGATGTGATGCCCAAGGTTTAGCAAAAACAGACACCGTTGTCTTT
>NW_011892848.1:4587-6866 GCF_000151845.1 Pteropus vampyrus
CCCCCTCCCCCAGGCTTTGATCGCCGGAGACACAGTATTACTGATTGATTGATTTTAGTTTGAGGGAGATTGAAGTACATTGTGTGGAGAGCCTTTTTTTTTTTTTTTTAATGCCATTTGTTCCATGAAAGACTACTCGATCTCGTCACCCTTTGAAAAGGCATCCTTAGGAGGCAGGGCAGTATGGGAACGGGTGACAGGAAGGGCAGGGCCGTGGACGCACGCTGATTCTACTCAGCTGGTGGGCAGGCAACCGGAATTCATCCTTTTATTAGGGGCGTATGAGGTGTGCCCCTTGGGTGCGCGTTCAGACCCACCTCCACCCCACCTTCTAGACTCCTTGTGAATCTCCATCACCCAGGAGCAGGGGTCTTGTCCCTTAGGTGCATTGGGACATTGGGGAAAAAAAGAAAGAATGAGAATCACTTGCAAATGGTTCTAAAAGGGTGACAGGAGGAGCCCCTGTGCAGGTGCCCTGGTGGCATCTTACAGGGCCTTTTTCTGCGGACATTGATGAGTGTCATGTTTCCTTGAAGGTCACCGGGTCCTGATGTCTGACATGGTGCCCAGCCTCATTAATGGTTTAGAATCCTGTTTAGAGTGTTCTGTAGGGCACTTTGCAAAGAACACTGGACCAGGAGCAGAGACTTCTGGTTTGATCTTTGTCTCTCTCCATCATAGCCAAATGGACATGTGCAGTTTGTATTCAACTCTCTGGGCCTCAGGTCATCCGGAGAGTGTACAGGTGGGGTCATTGCTTGAGATCCCATCTAGCCTCTGGCGTTCTGTGTTGGCGGGAATAGACTTTTGCTATCTCACTTAATTTTTGTTGCCATTTCCCGAGTCTAGTACTGTTTCCGACATAGAGTGAATTGATGCTTGATGAGTGAGTGAGTGAATGAGTGAGTGGGTGAGTGAATAAATGAATACAGCCTTGCCTTAGTAGGCAACCCATGCCTGGTTTAAATACGGAGAGCTTGGTCTCCTCGTGTTTGACTTGAGTCTACAGACTTGGAGATTTGGGCAGCACATGAAACCCTACATTCTGTAGAAATGAGACCAGAAAGTGGCAGCACAGGTAGTGGAGGTAGAAGCGTTGGCATGACTGAGTCTCTCCAAAAAGACATTAAGCAGTGCGCTATGCCCTCGGCCCTCTGCAACTTCGTCAGAAGGGTCCACTGACAGTCAGTTGCACGCACCCCCCATGCCAAAGAGAGCTTCACGGAGCAGCCCCTGGCCTCTGGGAACTTAGCCTCTACGACCCTCGCGCTGCTGCAGCTGTGCCATGCTTGGGAAATCCAAGTGGAAGAATTAAAAAAGCTCTAAATCGATAGGCGAGTGTCATTAAAGCACTTAGCTCTTCTGCAGATCCTTGCTAAGTGGCCCTAATGCATTGCCGGGGCAGGGAGGGGGAGAGTAGTTGCGGGGTGGCCTGTGTTTGGGCCCTAGCAGGGAGGGTGTGGTCGGAGAAGGTGGCCTTGAGGGCTCTTGGTCTGAGGAGGTGAGAAGGACAAGCAGCTCCTCCGGAGCCACCTGGGAATGCTGCCTGGAGGAGACCTGTGTTCAGAAGCACATGACCGCGCCCCATGGAGCGAGGGCCCAGACCGATGACCCCAGGGGCAGATCTGGAACTCTGCCACTGAGATGGACTTACTTGTCACAGTGATTTTGAAAATTTCAATTCATTGCCAATGCTTAAAAATCAGGAAGTTTGACATAAATATCTAGATTTCTGAGTCCTCTAGACAACCGGGGGATGCGGCAGCCCTGGGCCTGCCTTGCCGCAGGGCGACAGCTGGCTGGACCTGAGCGACCTCATTCCATGCTGTACACGGGTCTGGTCCCCATAGCCCCGCTTCACTCAGGCATGTGACTTGGAGCTCCTGGTGTGAGAGCAGGCTTCCCACTCCCACTGGGGAGGTAGTCCAGGTTCGGAGCGATGAGAGCAGCCCCCACAGAAGGTAGGGCGGGGTAGCGGGGATGGCGGCGGGGGTGGGGGACAGCGGCCAAAGCATGGACCGGCTCACTCCGTGCAGCCCCCGCTCCGAGCGCTCCGCTTGCTGTATCATTCATCCCCACGAAAACCCGTGAAGGCAGGTGCTGTGTGTATGACCCGTTTTACAGATGGGGAAACAGGAGCATGAGTGTCGCAACTGGAAGTCACTGCACAGTGGCAGGTGGTTCATAAGTGGCGTAGCTGGGATTTTCACCCGAACGCGTTGGCTCCAAGGTCCGTGCTCTTGACCAGTGATGAAAATGAGCTGAGTGCTGGTTTGGAC
>NW_011892848.1:8753-11395 GCF_000151845.1 Pteropus vampyrus
TATTTCATAAAGGACATGGCAGTTGAGTGGGATCTTTATATAGAAGGAAAACGACATCTTGAGTACTTGGATGGCTTTGAGTACTCTCTGTATTTGGAGGCTCCACCCTGCACCACAGCAAACTGGCAAGTTCCCCCACCCCCCACATGAAGTATCATTGTGTGTAAGCTGTGTGAGAGTTGAGTTGTTCTTGACTGGTTAACATAAGGTTATTTTTTATACACATTTAAGTGAGCATTTATTTCAAATTTGTGAGGTGCTTCTGGAGTAAGTTTCATTTCTCAGCCCCTTGTTTTCATCGGCCTTGGAAAGCTTGGAGACCCGAAAGCACTAGCAGGAAAGGCTAGAAGGGCCGCGGGCAGAGGGGCGGCTTTGTGAGTGAGCTCGGTAGCCTCGGACTCATCCTGGGACCGGCTTCACCAGTGGGACAGGGCTGCAGGGGCATCTGGGAAGTGCAGGGTACAGTGGAGGAGAGTTAAAGGCCGATTGGGAGAAAATGATGACTTCTGAGGCACCAGTGGTTCACGGGTTAGGGGTGTTTTGTTGGGGGAAAAAACCATAAATCTGGCACTTTTCGATCCTATGTTTTTTCTTCAGATAGTTCTCAGTAAAGATCGTTTTTTTCAGTCAACAGGATGGAACATATATGAGTTTGGGGAGAGCAGAGGTGTTTTCTCCTTGACAGTGCCATTCCCTGTGACCCTGGCAGAGTAACTTGATTTCTTGGGGTCCAGTTCCTCATCTGTAAAAAGTGACAGTTGATCTAGGAGACATCAGAGGCTGCTTTCCTTTAAAACTGACAAATGGTTTTGTAGATTCTCCCCAGATTGTCCCATTGCTAGCTATTTCCTGGTAAACTGGAGTTAGAGGTTTACTTATATATCTTACTTTTTAAAAACAAAACCCCTCAATCCTGCTCAGCTGCATTAGTCCAGGGGTCGGCTCACTTTTCTATAAAGGGCAGATAGTAAATATTACAGGCTTTGCAGACCACACAGTTCAGCTCCAACTTCCCAACTCGGTGTGGCTGTGTACCATTCAGTGTTCTTTATGGACACTGGAATTTGAATTCCATATGATATTGATGTGTCACAAAACATTACGTCTTTTTTTCAATAATTAGAAAATATGCAAATCTCTTTTGGCTCATAGACCATTCATGCAAAAACAGGCAAATTTGGCCTGTGGGCTATAGTTTGTTGACTTCTGAATTAGTCTGCTCTTCCCCTGCAGTCATAGGATTTTATCCAAGTTCCTATTGTCATCCTGACTGCCACTGTGTCTTTTGTGGCATTGAATCATCATTGGATCATGTCTGTTTCTCCTGAGCATCTTATGAGCAGGGACTGAGACCTTCCTCTACTGCCATAGTCCTTGGTGCATAGCAGGTGCAGGATGCTTTCCAAATGAATGGTGTGGTGATTATCCCACTTACAGGACCACTGTGTCTACGTGAAACACAAGGAAGTTACTGTTTCATTCCTAGACTGGAACATCCGTCTGGATAGATCTGTACTGAAATGTATTTAGTTTCATCGCAGGGTCTGCACCGTTGAGTTGCCCTTGCAGCATTTCAGAGGCTGCAGTGCTTGTAAATAACTTCTCCTTACCTGACAGCCGCTATTCTAGGAGTTACTCAACTGAGGAGCTCTGCGTCTGTGATTCTGGGTAAGTGAAGATGCTGTCAGATGGAAGGGGGAAGGGCTTGGGAAAGGAGGGCAGAGAAGAGACGGTGAAGACTGCAACAGCGACCCCGACCGCTACAGGTATTCTGTGAATACGCCACGCGGGTCCACAGGAATCTCTAGATCTCTTCCTCTACTGTTGGCGAGCTTTCGAGAGTACAGCCTGCCTATCTTTTGAATCCAGACTCTTGAGAGGCTCATTTGAATGAGCCCCTGAAATATTATTTTATCTCTTGTTTGTAATTTCAAGGTAAGAGCTTTATAATTTCAGCTAAGGAACGGTGGTCAGTATTCAAGTCTGGTGGTGTTTGTACTGGCTTCCGCTTTTCCCGTGAGAGAGATGCAGGGCGCTCAGAGCGGATGACTTCGGGGCTGTATATCTGGAGGATGTACTGCCAGGATGCACAAAAAAAGAAATTATGGCCATTTACTTGTTGTATTATTTTCTCAATTTGAAGCACTTGAATTCCAGAGCTCTTAAATCAAGAGGTTGAATTCCTGGCATTTTAAAGTAGACCACTTGAGTAAGCTGTTTAAACCATTAGAATGGCTTTTTAAAAAATTCACACATTTCTCAGATCATTTGCTCTTGAGATTTACTTAATTGAAGTTTTTGCCTTTTCATTTTACTTCAAATCAAAATGATTTCTATAGTTAAGGAAGTTTTAATTTTATTCCTGTGGAGAGAGTAGATTTCATCTTTTAATCTCTTCCCCAACAGGTGAAAGAAGGCAGTTTTCCACAAACCCGACACAATGCACCATATATGCTCCTGTACTTAGGATTTCAACTCAGACTTCTTCCCCCGCCCCCACCCCCGGCATCATATCTGTAAATACAACATTGCTACATGTTCAGGGCTTCAGGCCCAGATCGGCTCAACTCTGTCTTTAACTAAAGCCAGCCATCAGGGAAGAGAGAAGATGGAGCTGGGGAAAATATTAACAATGAAGTTAT
>NW_011892849.1:0-2122 GCF_000151845.1 Pteropus vampyrus
ATTATGAGAATATTCTGGCTTGACTGGAATGCAGAGCATTTTATAAAAGAGGCAGCTCTAAGTGCCAGTGCCTGTGTCTGGCTTTATCAGCAAATTGGTTCTGAAGAATCTGTTAAAGTGACCACATTTAACTTCAGCGCAGTGTCTTAAGCTGACTTATCAATTTTGAAACTCACTGCTCTAGCTAAAATGCTTATTTCCTTCCTGCAAGATCCTGGGCAGAGAAATAAAGTTCTCAATTGGGATCCGAAGGCCTGGGTTCTAATTTTGTCTTTCCCCGCAACTCACTTAACAGCCTTGGCCAACCCCCTTCCTAAGTCTAGACCTGGGTTTAGGTTTCTTCATTCGTAAATGGTTAGTTTGTCCCCATGACCCCTTCTGACTCTCACAAGACAAGATTCCAAACCATGATGAGCTACCTTCTCATCCCCCACATCTCCAAACCCTAAACCCCGCATGCCATCCCAACTCCACCTCTGAGGCCAGTGCTTCACTGGACTGGTAGGTGAAGAAGACACAGGCAGAGAAGTAGAGTCTCCAGGAGGATGGGTATCAGAGAGAGAGAAATAAAGGAAGAAGCCTGAGTGGCGGGGTTGGAGGTCATCAGAAAGAAAGCCACTAGGCCAAAGAGAACTCTTACAACTAGTCCAGCTATCAGCTGAAACTCACCCATGGAGGCCTGGGGGCTCCCAGAGCGGTGGGAGTCCACATCCTGGGCTCTTGCAAGGTCAGGGAGCCTAGCCCTCACCTGTTCCAGATTCCCCTCTGAGACTCCTCCATCCCACCCTATCCATGCCTCCCTCCAGGCACCTAGAGCTACCCTCTCCTACATCCTTCCCATCCCAGCTCACAAATAGCTTCAGGACATAGGGTCCCCCAGGTAGTGCCAGAGCTACCCCCATTTAACTGGGCCACCATCTTCCAGCTTCTACCCAACTCCCGTTGATTACCCAGATTTCAAATTAGGAGTCCCCTCTGTCAGGAAGCCCTCCCCACCCCTGACTCCAGGCTGGGTAAGGGCCTCATCCCTCTCCATTGTCTGTATTAAACTTTGTTCCTGCATTGATCCACTGAAACTGTTTTCTGTTCTTCCCTCCCTCTTGACTCCCTGTTGCCTATGTGAATTCAGACACTGTGGAGGTGACATTCTAAGAGCTTTGTCACTTAACAAAACTTTTCTGAAATCAGCTCCGTGCTGGCACTGCTTTGCATCAGAAATGCTCTAGTGTAAACTTGCTCTTTGTCTTCTAGGGCTAGGAGTGGGGTTCTATTAAACCTCTCTCACTTTGCTGGGGGAAAGTTTGAAGCTCTGTCCCTCGATCAGGGTATTTTAAGACTGGAAGAGCAGCTGGAATGTCTGTCCTGTATGCCACCATGACCTTGGGCCCCCAGGCATGCCTGTCCTCTAAGTCAATGTTTACCAGCACCTTGGGCAGCCTTTACCTGCACTTGACGGTTTGTGGACTGAATATGCTAATTTGAACTCCCTACTATCCTGACCCCTCAATTTATCCTGTCTTGTCTTCCTGTACTTGAAGGGGTCTCCTGGGGACACCGGTCAGAGCAGTGAGTGGGGGCACTGTCAGATGGGAGGAGAGGGAAGAATGTAGCAGAGGGATGCCAAGGGAGGGAATATGGATGAGGAAATGCTTGGAGGTAGGTGGGGCATCCACACCACACCTAGGTGGAGGTGGCTGCCTCTTCTCCTAGGTGCGAGATCATCCAAGCTTCCAGTAACTTGGCCCCCACCCTGGCCCAGCTGAGGAGCCTTCAGAGCCCGGAGATCATAGGTCATCTCCTCCCAGAGAAACAGTGCTCAGCTCCAAGGTGATCTGTTCTCAGCATCCCAGCCCAGGGAGAGAGTACAGGGCTGTGAGTTGGGAAAGTGTGTAGCTTTAGGCAGGTCATGCCTTCTCTCTGGGCCTCAATTTCCTGATCTGTACAATAAAGAAGTGGGTTTTGTAAGCTCGAAGGGCCCTTCCAGTCAGGACAATGTGTAGACAGGATGAAATGGAAGAAATAGCTTCTGTGCGTGTTCTGACTGGGTGCTATCATATCTCTCATTCCAACTAATCTCACAGCCATGAAGTAAGAAAGAAATATCTCTGCCCAAGCAAAGGGA
>NW_011892849.1:3979-6385 GCF_000151845.1 Pteropus vampyrus
CTGGCCAAGATGCTAAATTCAGATCTCCCATCATTCCTGAAGCAGGTTAGACCAGTCACAATGGGCACATACCTGGGCAACCAAATTTGCCTAAGATGAAAACCTGATTATGGAAAAGGAATATTTGCCTACAATGTTTTCTGCACCCAGCATACAAATGAAAAGATTTCTTTTTGACTACACTTGGAAGGAAAAGAAAAACAAGCAGGATAAAGGGCAAGATAATAGAGCAGGAACCAAGGAATGGAATCCTCTAAGCCCAAGGTCCCCAACCTTTTTGGCACCAGGGACCTGTGCTCTTATGAGAATCTAATACCTGGTGATCTGAGGTGGAGGGGAGGCGGTGATGCTATCGCTGGGAAGCGGCTGCAAATACAGACGGAGCTTCATTTGCTCACCCGCCTCTCATCTCCTGCTGTGTGGCCCAGGTCCTAACAGCCCATGAACTGGTACTGGCCTGTAGCCCAGGGGTTGAGGATTCCTGCTTTAAGCTATCCAAACTTCGTTCAACCTGCCTCCTCCTCTACACCCTGTATTTGCTAATTCTTACAACCAACCAATCTTCATTCAACTAATCAATAAACGAATCAGTCTTCATTTAACCAAATATCTTGTATTTACTGGAGCAACCATTTAATTTCATTAATTCATTCACTTTAACAAATCAACCTGCATTCATCCAAAAAGTACTTAGTGGTCATTCAATCTTCATTCATTCAACTAAGTATTGTAAAAATCAAAGCTCAGGGCTGGAAGAGACTTCAAAGGCCGTCTGGTTCAGCCAATGCAATCTCGTAGGAATCTGCTCCATTGCAACCTTGCAGAAAACGCAGGTTTTCCTGAGCAATGGAGAGCTCACTATCTTCAAAGTCTGCCTGGACTGTTGTGGGACAGCTCTGGCTATGAGAAAATATTACTCAACCCCCTTATAACATTCATATCGGTTTCTGGTGCTGCCTCCCAGGTCACCCAGAACAATTCAGCTCCCACACTAGAAGAGCCTGTCAGCAGGTAGAGATTATGTCCCCTGGCTTCCCTTCTTTCCTCACCTGGCCCTGTGGGTAATGTTCCCAGCTCCAGTCTCTCTCTTCTGGTTAGGCAGGCCTCAGTCGGTCCAGGGCTCTCTCCTGCTTTGGGGATTGGAATGGGAGGCCACATTCCAGGTGTGATGTGACCAGTTCTGAGGTAAGGGTCAGAGTCACCTCTAGTTCTGAACAGGCCCGGCCTCAGAGTATTTGTGAAGGGGTTTCCTTTCATCCTGTTCCACATGCCCCCTGCCTCCCTTAGCTACAGCTGAGTGCCCCAAGGGCAGCTGATCTTTGGACTTGCTGGAGACATCAAAGAAAGGTCGACCCAAAACTGTGCCCAAATGGAGGCAATAGGGATTAGGCGGGCCAGCCATTTCTCCTCTGAGATCTGAGGAGGGAGCTAAGCCATTGGAGGAGATGAGGAGAGAAGACAGAGAAAAGGGAGTGGGTAGGTGTTAGAGTTTGTACAGACCATGAGAAAGTGGAGGCTGAGGGAAGAAAATGACCTACCACATCAGACAGGTGGGAGCAAGTGACAAACACATTGACTGAGTTAAGCAGAAAAATAATATCTTAAAAGTGACAAACACATTGACTGAGTTAAGCAGAAAAATAATATCTTACCTCTAGGTAACTTGCAGAAACTGATCTCTAGTTAGAGAATGATTTTGTAATGGGGTATATATTTGATTCTGAATAATTATAGCACAGCGCAGGAAAAACATTTGTTTCAGAAAATGTAAAACTTCTCTTTCCTCGGCCTTCTAAGGAAGCTACATTCAGATAAGCATGAGGGTGTTTGGTTTGCTGAGAACAAATTCTTGTTCAGGGTGATGGCATTTCCCACATTAGATAACAGCCTCACATCATGTGAATGGAGGAGATGCCCAGAGCTATCTATGCTGCAAAAAAGAGGAGGGCAAGAAAAGTGGGGGTAGGGGAGCCCCTGGAGAGAAGTGGGGCCTGCAGTCGCTTGAGGAGAGAGCTGCTGTGGGCTATTTGATGTTTAACTTTATTCCATCTCTAGGTAGAAATCTTCAATACCATGTCCATTTCTCACTAAGGCCTTATGATCAAAGTTGACTGTGGAGTAATTAAGAGAGGATCTCTGTGGTGAGGGGCAAGCGTGGAGGTTCTGGTGGAAGGGCAAACACACCTGGACTTCATTTTGGAACTCTGCTCAGGGTTTTTGATGGGAAGTTCAATTCTCAGCTGAATCTGGGTTTCAATCATTATCCTAAATAAAGAGCGAAATGCACAACATTGTACCTACAGTTAACTATACTGTGTTATGCACTTGAAATTTTGTTAAGAGGGTAAATCTGATGTTAAATGTTCTTACCACAATTTTTAAAAATACAAAAACCCTTCCTCCCTC
>NW_011892849.1:8116-8617 GCF_000151845.1 Pteropus vampyrus
ACCAGCTCTCCAGGCCCTTTTTAATCCGAATGCTTCTACATTTTAACCAACACTGGCTCCATGTTTCTCTCCCATGTTTCTCTCCACCATCAAAGCTGAATGTGTGTGTGGAAGCTGGGCAGAGAGAGTGGAGGCATGGAGAAGTTCCCTTGAAGAGAATGCAGAGGGAGAGAGGAACTTCTTCCACTGGATGCTCACTGAGCTAGACTCATCCTGGTGCTAGTACTGGAATAAAGTGTGGCAAGAAAGTGAGGCTGTGGACAAGGAGGGCCTGGGCCAAGTTCCTATGAGACTGAGGGTGTTTGTGAACATAGAAAGTGGACCTGAGAGTTCTGAAGATAAGAGGCCCAAGGAACAGCCTATATCAGCTTGCTTGTCAGGACCAGGATATGGTGGGCCTGGGAGGAAATGGGACTACCCCTCCTACCTCCTCATACTCCCCATGGCTCCATGTGAAAGAGTGTGAAGGTTAGAGGAGGGCTGGAACCAGATGGCCAGCAG
>NW_011892850.1:0-1364 GCF_000151845.1 Pteropus vampyrus
CCCTCGTGTTTAGTTTGGTGTTCATGCCTGAGTGGAAAGTCAGATTAATATCTTTCCTGGGTGGAAAAAGGGGTATTAGACCCAGAATCGGGAACTGTAGAGTCTAGTCCTACCACTGCTGTGATCTGGTTGTTTAGATGACACTAAGCACACCTTAGCCTCCTTTTGTCTCAGGTAGTTCATTTTTAATCTAACAATGTCTTAAGTCATCTTAGAAAAATTTATTTACGACTTGGTTTTTGCAGTTTCTCTGTCATTTCCATCCATCTTTCCTTTGTCATCCTTTGTGCTCATTAACTGGCTGTTTTGGCAATGGCTTCTTAACCTCCTTGTCACAGACAGTAGATTAATAGCAATCTTCTCAAAGCTTTGGTGATGTTACTCTTTGCTCCAAACTATTCCGTGGCTGGCTGTTGCTTCCTGCTGTTTAGGACTCTCCAGAGCAGACTTGCAACCTACCATTCAATACTTACCAGCAATCGCCTACACATCCTTCATACTCCAGTCTATTTGAACTTTGGTTTTGTCATTTTCTGAACATGCCTGAGTTTTCTTTTATTTTCAAGGCATATCACATATCGTGCAGATTTCTATATTTGTCTAAAATACAGATGGTAACCTTCTATATAGTTACTAGATGATAAACATCTAGATGGGTTACCTTCCTGTGCATAATTTCTACCATTTATAGACCAAATTTTTTTTCCCCATGGATCATGTGAGACACTTTACATCCATCATCTCTAGATTTTCTAATAATGCAAGGTGGATATTATTATCTTTATTTTTCACATGGGAAGAGAGTCAGAAGTGGTTAAATGATGTCATCCTCAGGGCAAAACAGCAAGCACATGACAGCTCTTGTCTTATTTGTTTCACCTATATCATCTTAAAAAAAAAAAAAAAAAAACTAAACTGAATGAATGGTAATGCCAGCACTTGCCCAGCACATATAGCTAGCTAGCTAGCTAGGCAAATGTAAGCATGAATGAATGAATGATGCTGAATTTATACCTAAAATACAATTCCCTCACTTTAGATAACTGTCACCAGGTGGCAGTAGTTTGCCATAGCCATGCAGTCTCAAGATTCAAAAAAACATAATAGGAGATCAGGCAGGGACCCTGGAGATTATCTGATGCACTCTCCTTATTTTACGATGAGAAAATTGAGAACACATAAGATTATTTTATATATTCAAGATCTTTTAGTTAATAAAAGAGCAGAATTTAAACTAGGATCTACTACTCTCAGAGCTAGTGCTTTTCCATTATACCACCTTGTATAGTTTTTCTTCAAAATTTATTATTGTCATGATCATCCCACATATTTTCAATATCAAAAATATTCATTAAAATAGCAAG
>NW_011892850.1:1414-7842 GCF_000151845.1 Pteropus vampyrus
CTGAATTTATACCTAAAATACAATTCCCTCACTTTAGATAACTGACACCAGGTGGCAGTAGTTTGCCATAGCCATGCAGTCTCAAGATTCAAAAAAACATAATAGGAGATCAGGCAGGGACCCTGGAGATTATCTGATGCACTCTCCTTATTTTACGATGAGAAAATTGAGAACACATAAGATTATTTTATATATTCAAGATCTTTTAGTTAATAAAAGAGCAGAATTTAAACTAGGATCTACTACTCTCAGAGCTAGTGCTTTTCCATTATACCACCTTGTATAGTTTTTCTTCAAAATTTATTATTGTCATGATCATCCCACATATTTTCAATATCAAAAATATTCATTAAAATAGCAAGGGATCAAAATTAAATATTTTATCAAAAAATGTAAGCTCTTTTTTTAAACTGAGTAATAGAGTTTTCATTTTTCAAAGTGTTAAAAAATAGATAATGCAAAAAGAAAAAAAAATACCAGCAATTCCAAAGGCCAGAGATAATTGTTATTTTGTTATTCTGGTATATATTCTCCCGGAGGTTTCTTTGCTCACCTGTAAAGCCCATTTAAAAAAATTAGAGTCCAACCAAGACATAATTTAGTAACCTGTTAATCAAATTCACTTTAAATTTTCTCTTTAATGTTAAATTTTCTCCATCTTACTTTCATACATAGTTATTAGACATTTTTTAAGAGACTTCCTGGATCATTTAAAATATTGCCAATTTAACCACTTTTAGTTGCTAATAAGGGACACCATTTTTAACATACTTTTTTTCTTCAGATCCTTCTTGAGAAGATTCCTTCACTGAAAATTTCAGTTTCATTTATATTTTTCTTTTTTCTCATTCTCCTTTCAGTAAGGAAAAATGTCAAAAAAAAAAAAACAAAACTGTATCTAATCCATCTTCAAATGGAAATGTCTTTTTAGCAAGATATTTTATTTTCACTTTTGAGAAGTTATCCCTTCCCATCTCACCTCTCTTCTTTAGGATGATGACACAATACTAGAGAGTATTTCTCAGCTGAAAGGATCAGGTCAGTTACATAAAATAGTAACTGCAAATGAGAAGATAAAATGGCTTTAAATGCCTGATCCAAGATTAATCACATTATCTTTAGTAGAATGATTTCATGCCTCTTAGCATGGGTTTTGTCAAGCATTCTTTATATACAGGGATGCTCTCTGAATCTATAATTACTACTACCATTGTCACTGAATTTTGGCCCACATGATTTCTATCCTTTTCTGTCATCTGCTGTTCTTGTGACTGACAGTCTATCACCATTACCTTATGGGTAAGCAGTAGAGGTTAACAGTAGGACAAGTTGAGGGGCAGAGATAAGTACAAACTATTAGTACTCTCTTAACAGGGACCACTGCTAGAGTTGAAGATGCACGGGAAAAGGGCAAACGAGAAATAGGACCAAGGGTGACTTGGGGATATTCAAAGCAAGAGGGTTGGGGTAGATCTGTTGAGAATGCCCTATATGACAAATTGGACTCAATACTCAGGGTATTATGTCAGTATGTCCAAGGCCCATTAATCCCAAACTGATATATTCACTTCATAAAACTCCAGGTTCCTGCATATCTTAGTCCTCTAGCCTTCCATCATTCTTCCATTGATAAAGACAGATGAATTTGAGGAAATGATCATTTGCTATCTTCTGCCAGGTGGAATGAAAATGGTCACGTGGCAGGAAGCACTGTGTAGGGAAGGTGCTCTGAAACCCAAATATTAGATTTTGGCCCCTCTATCCATATAGGCCAATTGTTTTAAGTACTAGTATGTGGCTTTCTCTGCAGATCACCACCAAAGTAAGTTAACTGATGGAGCATCAGATTAGTTTATGGAAGTCACCCTGATTATTTATTTCTCTTCTGATGTATACAGTACCGAAGACAGGAGTGGATAATGGGCATCATTAGTGAGGCAAAACTGTGAAGAGGAAAACTGCCTGGTTTCTGCCTGGGAAGTTACTAAACTGGCACAGTGGTAATCATTATTCAATTTGTAGTTAATCTGAAAATCGAAACGTGCAGCCCTACATGTGAAAATGCTCCTCACTGGCCATCAGTAAAAAACTGGTTTCCCTTCTAGTGGGGAGAACCTGTCCTTATAAAGGGCTGCTCCTTGGTTTCCCTTTGCTACCAGCTGAATCTAGTGGAAATGAGCTCAGGAACCAAGCCTTATTAGCATAGGGTTTTCACCTTCTAGAAAACCAGTCCAGACCACTATTTAGGTGCTCCTATTTTGTAGTTATCCACTATACCATGTACTTTTGTTTTATACACTTTCTGAATATTGTATGTTACAGTAAGCAAAGTAAAAATATTATATTTAAATTTTGCATAAATAACAGAAAATTAGTATTCAATAATTCCAGCCCAACAGCCTGTATTATACTCTTCCTATAGCAGTTTTTGCTTTTTACATTAAATTTGCTGTTTTAGGGACGTTCCACGAATCTGCCTTATGCCACTGTAAAGGAAAAACTCAGCTAGCCTTTTTTCATCCCTATGTAAGGAAAAACACAGTTCTTCCCTCCTACATCTTTCTTCCCTGAGTCTCCTTTACTATTCACATAAAACATTTCACTTCTGGTTACCGGATGTGTGGAGGATTTTCCCCACACCAAGCAATTCTGCGACACCAGCTGGGTCTCCTACAATTTAATTCAATTCTGACACTGTCTATGTGAAGATAGCGTCAGATGCCACAAGAAGAGCTCAGTGCCATTAAAATGGCTCCCCTCACCCCACCCACATCCACTTCAGAAAACAATCGCAAGCCCAAGTGCTGACCAACAAGGTTCTAAAGGCCCCATACTTGGGTTCGATTAATTTGCTAGTAGCTCACAGAAGTCAGGGAGACACTTAGGTTTATCGGTTTATTAAAGGATATAGTAAAGGATACAGGTGAACATCCAGATGGAAGAGATGAGGACAAGGCATGTGGGAAGCAGAGCTTCCGTGCCCTCTGGGAGGAGCACCACTCTTCCAGCACCTCCACCTCACCAACCCAACTCTCCCAATCTTTTACAGAGGCTTCATCACACAGGCAGGATCAATCATTAACTGTCTCCAGCCCTTCTCCCAAGATTGTGGTGCAAGGCTGAAAATTCTAAACTTCTAATCATGGTGGTTCTAGTGATTAACTTTCATCCAGGAGCCCATCCAGAGTCACATTAGAACAAATGACACTCCTGTCACCCAGAAAATCGCAAGGGTTTCAGGAGCTCTTGGTCAGGAACAGAGGTCAAAGACCAATACTAGAACAAGAAATGCTCCTAGTGTTATCACTTAGGAAATTACAAGGGTTTTAGCAGCTCTATGCCAGGAACCAGGGACAGAGACTAATATATATTTACTACTGTCTCACAGAAAACATCGGGTCATATTTGACAAGCCTAATTTCCCTAGTCTTTAAGATAAAACATCTATTGTATCCCAGGGACATTCTCCTAACCTCTCTCTCTATCCCATTCCTATTTGCAGCACATACACTTCTCCAAAACAAAAAACAAAACCCTTACGTCTTTCATCTATCCCCCATATTAACTTCCAGAGTAGCTTCAGATCTGAGCATCTTCCTTTAAGTATGTGCCCAGATGGAAACACATACCAGGCATGAACTAGAGGACTTTCATTAACCATCTTTTCCATTCTCTTTCCCACTTGAAAGATTGAAGATACTGTAAACATGGGTTTTGAAGCAATAGGACCCAAGCTTTAACAGATATTAGCTGAAGTGTTAAACAAATTACTAAATGTCTCTGAGCCCATTCTTGTCATATATAAAGTGTTATATCTACTTCTCCACAGGTATGCAGAGAAAACAAGCAGTTTGTACAAGTGCTTAATACAGAGGACTTTCAGTCAAGAGGGAACATTACAGTCGGCTAAGACCATATCTCTCGGTAGTCACATCACACTACTTGTTCTTACTCAACAGTTACTTTGTATAATCAGGGTTCAGAAAACAGAATCTACTCTAGCTAGTTTAGCAAGAAAGAATTTAAATTTTATTGAACTGCAGAAACAATTTATACCACGAACCTGTATACACATAAATATATAATTCAAACAATCTTCACATTTACTCATCTGACATGCTTTGTTTTTCTACTCAATTTTTTAAAATGCTAGTTATGTATGACCCACTTAGTTGATTTCATGACCAATGAATCGTGATCGCAGATGGAAACTACTACATTGCAGGGTATTAAATGACCTAGAAATCACTGGAAGGACAGAAGAAATAAACTATAGCCAGTGCTTCCAGGAACTGAGTGACCAAGAGTGTTCAGTTCCAAAAGCACAGTCTGTTATGACCCACACTCACGAAAACAATGCCTCATGAGTCCCACACTAGTGCATTTGACTGACGAAGCCAAAGTGACACCCAAAGACCTGGCGCAAAGGGGTCTGGGAAATAAAGGAAAGCACACCGACAAACTAATCCATAGAATCAGCCCCCTATCTGCAGTGAAATACTGCTTAAACATATTTACTCAAAAGTATGTGGAATGGACAAACCTAGTGTCTAAGCATACATCACTACACCTATTTTATCCTAATTAAATTGCATATTTTCTTGAATAAGGCTATCATTGCTATTTTAGTGAGAGAAACCCATATAATTACAACTTATACAATTTATTTGATGGAATGAAATTCAGAGGAACAAACCAACTGGAAATTTCCATGTTATATTTTCCTTCAAAAACATACTATACTCAGTCAATCTAGGGTCTATCAAAAGGATGATTTAAAAAAAAAAAAACAACCTAAAAATAAACTGAGGATTCTCTTCCTACCTCACAAAGAAATCTTAACATTAAAAACTATTTTTAAACCAATGAGAATAAGGAACTTTAACTTTTTATTATCTTTTAGTTCAGTTTATGTAATAATTTATATCTGTGAAATAATTTGAATTTATTGATTAAAAGGCTTTGCTTATGATTTATAAAGCAACTGAAAGACAAATTGTTGAAGAGGTAGCATTTAGTGAATTAAATACAGTTTTGGGGAGGGGACCTGCAACTGATGCACATTTGACTGAAAAATTATTTGTATTAGGTTACCATGCAGATTTATAAAACAATAAAATGTAGAAAAACACAAGAGTAAAGTTTTGTGATCCCAACAGTACCCTTTCCTCATGAGAACCAGATTTTTTTAGAAGCTAAAGCTATTAAAGTTTACACCAACACTAAACAAAAACTCTTTATTTTTTAAGGGAAAAAAAAAATGTTTCCTCATTTTGTTCATGGCATAAATTTTAATTCATTCCAGTGGAACCAAAACCTCCTGAACCCCTTTCAGTGTCATCTAACACCTGAAAAGACATAAAGGTGGTAAGCCACATAGTTAATTTCACATCATCTTTCAGTTCTCCCCAGCTCCTAATCAGTTAAGACTTATTCTTACTATAACGTCCTTTAAAAAAGGAGATTGCAATAATTTTTTATAAGCTCTGTAAATTTAATTATTGGATAATTTTAAAAAAGCTAAAGAAACAGAATTCACAGTATATTTAAATGAGTTGTCATCCAAAGTAATGCTACATGACAGCTATGAAAATCATCTCAAAAAATTCTAAAACTGAGGTTTTAATTTTGTTTAAAATATGATTAGTCATACATGCTATTTAGTTAGAAATACCATACTAAATCCTCGAAATTTTATTTTTCCTTCACTGAAGATGTTATATTATGCATTCCCTACTCAGTTTTTGTGATACTTACTTGAACTTCTTCTATTTCTGGATAAAAAATCCGTTCACAAATGAGCTGTGCAATTCGGTCACCCTTTTTGACTTCAAAGGGAAAAACAAAACAGTTTATTACTGACATTTTATGTTTATTACTGATAGTTTATTACTGATATATTTATGAATGCATTCACTATATCCTGCCTTGTACAACGAGAATTAGTTAGCATGTGTTAGACATACATAACTCAGAAAACTCACTGCTTTTATGACTGTATGTTTAACGTACCTTCAAACTTTTCTTTGCCAAAATTAAAGAGTACAACACCAATATCTCCTCTATAATCTTCATCTATGACACCAGCTGGAGAAAAGAAAAATATCATTAGCTTGGTTTATGCTACCAAAACATCAAGGGTATATGATGACCTCAAAATCATTCTTATGTAGCTGAGATTTTTATCCTCATAACTGAATAAGTGAATCTTGCTCTGGTACTATGTGAAGCCTCAAAAATAAGAAATGATACTACTAAAATGCAAATAAAAAGAATTTAGAAAATATTCTGAATTTTCCCACCTGTCACCCTTACAAATAGTGACCATTTCCTACTCTAAACAGGGAGCAGGCACTTAGCAGCTTGAACGAGTTGTCTTGAATTGCTCTCTCCAAACCCCGTCTCTATCTGCTGCACAGCTGCCAAAA
>NW_011892851.1:0-471 GCF_000151845.1 Pteropus vampyrus
CATTTAGATTTTCTTTTCTCAAGTTCTTTTTAATTTAGTGTAGAGGACAAACTCTGGTGTGTGCCTGAACCAGCTGGAGGAGACTTAAAATGCACATGGTTGGGCCGCATCTTGGGAAAGGATCCCACAGTCTGGAGTGGGTCCTATCCTCTGATTTTGACAAGTATTTGAGTAGTTCAGGTGCAACTGGACTTCGAGACCCCTAGTCAGGGGAGAGACTGTAGGTGAGGAGGCTCTAGGCTTAAAGTTTGTTAATCTACTGTATAGTTGAGGGCAGGTGACTTGACTTCAGTTTTCTCACCTTTAAAATGGGGACAACAGTAGCTCCCGGCCAGGGTCAAAGGAGAGCATGCTCACAGTATGTAAGATAGCTTACGAAAGAAGGGCCGTGATGGTGAGACCCGATATTTCTGTGGCTCAAGAGTTCAGAAACTTCTTCATATGTTACCTCGCTTAAATTTTTCAAATAGC
>NW_011892851.1:3741-5536 GCF_000151845.1 Pteropus vampyrus
AAGTAGACTTGCTCCTTATGGAGTCTCCTGATTTTCCCTCGGGAAGAACCCAGAGGCGTCATTCCGGGGGGAAGGGAAAGCTGGAGGATCAGTTCTGAAGCTGTGTTTGTAAAACAAGCCCGTGTGTTTACTCGGTGGTATAATAACTTGGGTAGCTTTGGGGAAGAGCTGCTGGAGGTTAGGGGGACACCAACTTCACAGCCACCGCAAAAGGGGTTCAGGAGGTCCCTGGCCTATATTTCCACTAAACCTAAAACCTCCAGGCCAAAAGCTAGATGCTCTCCTTTCCCTCCACCTCCCAGGTCGGTGGCACCGCTGTCTTGGATGAGCAGAGCGCCCATCCCAGTCTCCCCAGTCTCCCTAGTCTAGAGGGACTCCCAGCCCTCACTCCGGAACTAAAGCAGGCAGCTCATTCTGTGCCCCGGCTTCTTTAAAACTTCACTCAGCTGGGGCTGGCTAGCTGTTCATGAAGCCCTGATGGCTACTTTGTGTGACCTGATATTAGAAACCAGAAATGGAAGGACCCACAGGCAGAGCTCAGGGACACAGTTTGGTTGTTTTGTTTTGGTTTGGTTTGACTTGAAATTGTCCCTCGTAACCCGGAAGCTCTGGCCACACAACCAAGGCTGTGTGGGCAGAAGTGGAGAGCCGCCCTCATAAAGCATAATGCACAGAGAGGTCCACTGACATTCTTGATGACACAGTGGTGTCATGGAGCCACGTGATGGTCAGACCCAGGTGACAGAATCCTGCTTAACTGACTCGGATTTGTGGTGATGTCACAGAACCAACACCTTTTTCTTTTCTCGTTTTATAAGTTCTCTTAGACTGAACCCCTGATCAGCATAAATGGCGAGGGATTTCCTTAGGTCCTGTGTCCTCGGAGACTGGGATTCTTGCCCTTTTTCTTACCCGCTCTCTCTCCTCACTCCTTCTTTCCCATATCCATCCCTTCTGTCCGTCCCGTATGCATTATAGCTCTCTTCCTGTGGCCTGGCCTCCTTGGAGGGTGCTCGTAGCTATAAGGCTGGGCAGAAAGATGCGAAGGCCAGGAGGCTATGGGTCGCCCAGGCAAGGAGGTAAGGAAGGAGAGAAATTAGGGAGAAAGGGCTTTGATCCCCAGCACCAGACACCTGGAAAGAGAGGGAAGGTCTGGGATGAGACCAGGTTGGGGACCTGCTCAAGCACTTCATCCAAATATGGCCACCCCTCCTCATAGAACCTGAGGAAACTTCTTCTCTCCCTGGAACGTACTTTCCTTGTGAGGAACCTCAGGATCTTGGGGTTTCCTCATTAGCATGATCAGATGACACGACCAAGGGACGGAGCATGGACACCTCTGAAGTCCTTTTTAGCTCTAATCGTCTGTGATGCAAATAGTGGCATGGAAAAGGACCCAAAATCTGAAGAACTGTTTCTGAGATAATAGAATAGAAAAGGCCTTAGGTTAGGAGTCAAAAGTTTTAAGTCTTCTTTCAGCCAATAACTAATAATGGTCTTAGACAAATCTGTACCTCAGTTAATTTATCCATAAAAGAGAAATAAAAATACTTATCTATGTAATTCCTGCTTTACTGGCAAAAACTAAACAGCAGGTGGAGGAATGTAAAGAAAAGATATTCTGCCCAGGGCAGGGGCCCTGGAAGCGAGGGGCGGGGTGTGAGGTGGAGGCAGGGGTCGGGGTCTGCCCTTGAGACTCACTGGGGCACTGCATCTGCCAAAAGTGTCCGGCAGGACTGTCTCTCGTGGGAGAGGTGACCGAATGCATTGGCTTTTACAAGGAGCCGTGGGGCTC
>NW_011892851.1:7751-8073 GCF_000151845.1 Pteropus vampyrus
AATCTGTCTGGAGTTAGAAAAGGGGAACACGGGTCTAGGTGGGCTTAAAGGTATCTTCTGCCATCATTACAGAGGACGTTATCAGTTTTTAAAAAAGTAATTTCACAATTTTAACGAAGAATCAATATCACATGATGCACGTGGGCATCTATAGAAGGAACCCACTCTTCAGGATACATTTATTAAGATGTAGTATTTCTTCTGTCATAGAGTAGAACCCTCTAAATAGATTGAGCTGTGATGCACTTCATTGCAGTGTGTCAGAGTTAACGTCAAAAACAGGAAGGAGATGGTCTGCAGTCTAACAAGAAAGGAAGTACTG
>NW_011892852.1:0-1286 GCF_000151845.1 Pteropus vampyrus
TTCATGTGGACACAGAGGTGCCTGCACACAGTTTAGAGCTATGTCCACACAAGCTCAGACACCCACAGACCCACAAATGCCTGAGAAGAAGGCTGAAAACCCTGCCTGAGCCCTAAGTGGGCCCCTCCCTTTTCTCCTCTCTCTCCCGGCTCCTTCCCCAACCCCCACCCCAAGCCTAGAGCCAGCTCTGTGCTGAGCTCTTTGTTACTCTTGGCAAAGACCGAATCTCAGCGGGATAATGGGCCGGCCAGGCCTACACAAATCAAGGGCTCTTTGGGGGCCTTTCAGAGGCCTGGCCTGCCTGAGTGACAACTGAATCGAGTCCAGATTGGGCAGGGGGAGGCCCTCCTGGAGTCAGGCCCTGCAGCCACAGAGCTGGGAGGTCTCCAGGCTCCTATTTGACTACCCCCATCCCAGTGACTCCCCTACAGGGTCACCTGGCCCAAGCCAGTGAAGCTGGGGCCCCCTCATTCCACACAGAGCCTTACTCCCCATCCCCATCTAGCCCACTCCCAAATCCTATCTATTTTACCTTCTCATCCCCACAGCTACCACCACCCTAGTCCCGGTCTCCTCATCTTTGGCCTGGACACCAGCAGGGGCAGCCTGCGTCCAGGGAGCTGCCCCTCCCAGCCAGAGGAACTTACTGGAAATGTAAATCAAATCATTTTCCTTTCCTGCTTAAGATCCTTCAATCATTCTCCATACCCATCTTCAGATAAAGTCCCAAGTCAGCGTCATCTTGCACCATCTGCTCCCTGACCCATTTCCAGCCTCAGAGCTCACCAGCAGCGCCCCTCCCACCGCACGCCCCCGCCCACCACAGTTCTCCAGGTGCGCCGAGTTCTCCGCTCCCCCTGGGCCTTTGCACATGCTGTTCTCGCTGCTGAGAAGCCTTTACCTCAATCCTCCATCTACTGACTCTTCCCAAACTAGAGCTTCTCGAACTCACTGTGGGATAGGGTCAAGTGGTTATTTTTTTCCCCTTCCAACCCATTTTGGAAAAAGACTTTTATAAAATATAATAAAAATGAGCTACTAGAATAAGCAAAATGACAAAGCAAAGTGAGATACGACCATCTCGGAAAATAGTTGTTTCTTGTCAAGTTAAATAGTCACTTTCCATGGGACCCAGCGACCCCACTCCAAGAGACAGGAAGACCTACGGCCACCCAAAACCTGTAGGAGAATGCTTGCAGTGCTTTTACTTATAATCGCCCCAAACTGGAAACAACTCAAACGTCCTTCGATGGTGAATGGATAAACAATCCGCGGCCCACCCAGAC
>NW_011892852.1:2751-4098 GCF_000151845.1 Pteropus vampyrus
TCTTGGTCTGTGGGCTGGGACGCACAGATGAACGATCATGGATGCTAACAAGTGTGTGCACAGACATCTGCACATGTGTGTACCACATACATATTACTCAGGTATAGGAGATCGATATGTGCACATCTAAGCTCCAGAAAACGCAACGTTTGATTTTTTAAAAGAACAATAGTCTTTTTTCAAAGACCGGGGCTAAGGGAAGGAGGTTTTAAGGAGTGTTAGGAGCTTAACTCTCACTCCTAGTGGTCGCCCTGGCACCTGAGCTTCCAGGAGATCGTGGAAAATTAAAAAAAAAAAAAAGAAGAAGAAGAAGCTGAAACGAGACACATACTCACACTGACACATGTGCTTACACATAAACACACATGGCTAAGTACACTTAACCCCAGGCTGGCCCATCGACCAAAGCTTAGAAATACCCATCAACACACATGATGCAAGTAATAATTGCAAATATTTATTAAATGTTTCCTATGAACCAGGCACTGTGCTAAGTACTTTATATACACTGCTTTACTTAATCCCTTGGCAAAAAAATCATCCCCATTTTACAGATGAGGAAAATAAGGCTCTGAGAAGTGAAGTGATTTGCCCACGGTAACGGAGCTAGAAAGTGGCTGAGCTGGGATTTGAACCCCAGTGGCTGAAAGTCCAAGGCCAGAGTGGATAACCATTAGGCTACTTGCTGACACACAACTGCATACATCACAAACTCATGAATTCACACACAGATCACATGCACCGACACACTGATGCGTACACACGTGCACATGACCCCCACATATGGCATAATTATGCACAGAGGCGCACATAGACACATAAACACGGAGTCGAATACCAGCAGACTCACGGCCACACATTTTCACGTAGGCCACATGCAGTGGCACACACAGAGTTTACTGGCAGGAGCATATGCAGAGCCAAGTCCGAGACTCAGATGTGGGCCCTGGCACAGACTTCCCGCCCCTCCCTGCCCGCCTTGCCCTCTCTGGCAGGTAAGAGCTCGAGGGCTGGGCAATGTTGCATTGAGTCCTGCCAGCTGGTGGCTCAAAACCTCCAGGAACGGGCTGCTGCCTTCTGCTCCCATCGCCAGGTAAGCAGAGCCACCCTGGGGGCCAGCATCACAAAGCACCACACCTGGGCCCCTCCCAGGAGAGGCTGAGCTCAGGAAACCTCCAGGTGGCCAACACAGCGGTGCTCCCCAGCCCCAGTCCACAACTCCTGCTGCTTACAGCTCCCTCCCCAGCCACAGGTGTCAACTATAGAGACATGGTCCCCCACCAATTCTGCCTCACCTTTCATTCATCCACCCAAGAAACTCACACCCCAGGGCACATGGGGCCCTGG
>NW_011892852.1:7503-9553 GCF_000151845.1 Pteropus vampyrus
AAATGCATTAAAAGCCTTAGCACAGATGCACGTGGCAAGTTCCCAATACCTATTAGCCATTACTATTGTTTTTCTTGGTTTCCTGATTTTTGTTCCTGCCATTCTTTTCTAGGGATGCTCAGCCTCCTCTCCGTTGTCCCCTCTTCAGAAGCAGAGTGAATACCTGCTTTGGAGGTATTTGGAGCCTTTCTAGCGTACTCTTATCTGGGGGGAAGATATACATGGAACACACTCTCGGTCTTCTGGGACCCTTTATCTCTTACCTTGAGTTGAGATCTTAAGAGGAATTCTCAGCCTTCGTGGTTGTCACTGTTATGGTGTGTGTGTGTGCATGCATGTGCATAAGATGGTGTGTATGTATGTCTATCTGTGAGCGTAGAAATAGGTGTGTCATCAGAGTATGGGTGTGACTTCTATGGCTCGCACATGTAACTGGGTATGTAAGTATATGCACAAAAGAGAGATGGTCGTGTGTGTAAGTTTGCGCATATGTGTGTGGTGGGAGCGCAGCTCCTGGAGTTGATGCCAGCTCTTCAGCCATCTGCAAGCTTGAGGGGTCCTGGGCAATTCACAGGGTTGCTGGTTGCCAGCACCTGCTACTCTGAGCAGTGTCCCCAGCCTGTCATTTTGGGAATAGCCACGCTTCAATGACTCACAGTTTAGCTTGCTCAGAATTTTTCAGAGTCTGACCTAGGCAGGGGATTATGAAAAGATTTGCCAAACGCACCAGTGGTACTGGGAGGGTGGTTAGCTTTTTTAAGTAAAAGTTTCTCAGTACTTTTTAAACCACTTGGTTTGAACCCTCTGTTTACAGTGAGTGTTTAATTACCCGTGATTCTTATCTGTTTATTAAAGCAACTCTCCTAAGGGACCATGCCTTGACAATACAGGGTTGGTCATTAATTTGCATTAATTTGAAAGTAATAAAATTTTTGCAATATCCCATAATTCAGACTTATCACTATTCCCCCAATTATTCCAAATCAGGAAAGTTCTATTATTTAACAGCAATACATATGATACTCAAGGGAAATAATTTTCATGTCATCATTTAGAATTCAATACAATAACATAACTTTGTACGGTCCCTTCATCTGGGCAGAGCTGAATTTTTTTCAAAGCATCGAGCCACCCATTGTTTTCAGGATTGTGGTGCCTGTTTTTCGGGGGGAAGTGGATGCTCACAGTGGCGAAGTGAGCTGCAAACCAGGCGCACAGAGCCAAGTAGTGATGGCCATCAGAATTCAATCCAGGGGTCCCAGTGGCCTCAGTTTCTCAAAACACGCTGAGTTGACCCCAGAAAAAAGCCAGAAGGAATCCTCACCATTGGCTGTGGGAGCAGGAAAGAGGTAGTTTTCAACAGTTTGTCATTTTGTCAGTCCCAGGCTGTTGGTTTGTGAGATAGCAAGAAGTAGAGAGATTTTCGCAATGGGAAGAAATTTCTCAAAAAGTTTGTTCCCTGCTTCCTTCTGTCTCTTCTGCCTGTCCTCAGACATCCTAAACACCTATGTGCTGGGCCTTATGCTGGGGCCAAAGACAGGCTCCCAAGTGGATCTGCCAGCTGAGCTTAAGGACCTCACCATCTAATGAGGGGAGGTGACGGTATAAAAAACAGTTTTTCCAGTCTGGCATGACCTGTGGGGGCAGAGTGGGCAGTGCAAGGGACCCTGGCAGCACAGGAAAGGGTGACTGACGCACCCTGTGGGAGGGGGAGGCAGGGAAGGGAGTTAAGATGGAACTGAGTTAGCCAGGCAAGGTGCTACGGGCTGAACTGTGTCCCCCAAGAATTCATACTGAAGTCCTACCTCCCCCAGTACCTCAAAATGTAACTGTATTTTGAGATAGGTTCTTTGAAAAGGTAGTTAAGGTAAAATGAGGTCAAATAGGTGTACCCGAATTCAGTATGACTGGTGTCCTTTTAAGAAGAGGAAATTGAGACAGAAGCAATGTACAGAGAAAAGACCATATGAGCACACGGGGAGAAGGCAGCTGTCTACAAACCAGGGAGACAAGCGTGGAACGGATCCTCCCTCAACCCTGCCAACACCTT
>NW_011892853.1:0-1763 GCF_000151845.1 Pteropus vampyrus
CTCGGATCTGTGCAGTAATTAATCAAGTCATTGCTAACGACATGGAAATATGTTTGGCAACGTGTTCTGTTGTCTAAACTGTGAGAAATGGCAGGTGAGGTTGAGAAGCATCTTAGGGGAGAACATCCCCAGCGGACGCGGGGTGGTGTGGATTCGCAAAGCGGGGAGACTTTCACAGCACCAGGGGAAGAAAGAAGAAAACTCAGACGAGGCTGAAGCGGTGGCATTTACTTATTTCCTTTTGTGCAAGAGGCTAAGGGTTTCACTTGTACGTCGACAGAGAATTCAAGATTAAACTAGATCACGAACACTCCTTGTTACGAAGTCCGTGTTTGTCCTTCAGTCCTATCTATAACGTAGGTACAACTGCTACATTGCAACGCATGTTTTGTGCATGGAAGAATTATAAGTAGAACATAGTGCTGGAGGCCTCGTGCTTCTGAGACAGTTAGACCGAAGCTGGATCCTACCTCCACCACCGGAAACCTGTGAGATATTGGGCAAGTCACTTGTTCCTGCTGAGAGAGCTCGTCATTTCTTCATCTATAAGATGGGATCTAGCTAACTACCAGATAGAGTCATGTGATCCCTGAATGAGATAATGAAGGTAACGTGCTGATACCAGTACGAGGCATATGGCATGTGCCCAGGAAATGGCACTGTGGCAGCCGGCCTCCCAGATGGCCCCTAGGATCCTGCCTGCTAGTGCTCACGCCTGTGTTCTTCCCTGCCCAGTGAATACGGCTGACCTGTGACTCCAAGAAGACACTGCAGGAATAAAGGTGTGTGACTTCTGTGACTAGGTGGTAGAAGACCTCGTAGCTCTCGCCTTGTCCTCTCTCGGATCGTTGGCTCTGGGCGAGCTGAGGACAATGTGGTGGGGACACTCAAACAGCCTGCGGAGAGGTCCAGGAAGTCAGAACCGAGGCGCCCGCCAACAGCCAGCACTAGCCTGCCAGGCGTGCGAGCGGGCCGCCTTCGAAGCAGGTCTCCAAGCCCTGCTTGAACCCTCGCATGAGTGAGTATGGCCTGTGCGCAGCCTCACGAGAAACCTTGAACTTGAACTAGAGCGCCCCGCAAGCTGGCCCTGAATCCCGGGCACAGGCTGTTCGCTGCTGCCGTGAGCCACTGGGTTTGGGGGTAACTTGCTATGCAGCAAGTACAACTAACAGGTAACCGACACGCCTACCGTGCTGTGACGAGAGGCACGTGGTGCACCAGTGTTTGAAGTCAACGTTCTGTTGCTCCAGGGTACTCTCCTGATGAGGAAAGTACTCATCGTGTATTTATTCATTTTCCCCCATCAGAAGTTCAGACGTAGATGACCTCCAGGGTCCTTTCCTTCCCCATGACCCCACGCGGCTGAATTCCCGGTCCTCTCCCCTGAGTGAGTGTTTCTGGAGACCCCTCAGTCCATCTCCGGGACCCGATCTCTGGGACCCGACCGGGCTGGATTCAAAAGCAACCCAGAGTCTGCCTGACCTTGAGCTACTTCTAAAAGCAAAAAAAATCAGACATGGAAGAAGTAATCTGAATTACAAAAATAGAAAGGTGATGGATGTACTCGTGTTCTTGAAGCGGTGCAGGGGCCGGCAGGGGTGGGGCCGTGGGAGGAGCGCCAGGCGGGTGTGGGAGGAGCCAGGCGGGACGTGGGAGGAGCCAGGCCTGGGTGCCCAGGTGTGTGCGCGTCCAACTTCCTTTCTTATTCACGAAAGGGCCTACTCAGATAAATCAGCCTTTATGAGCTTCTACGCAGACAGACA
>NW_011892853.1:3673-4039 GCF_000151845.1 Pteropus vampyrus
GGCCATCTCTGTCTTCCATGGAAAAATGTCTATTTAGATCCTCTGCCCATTTTTTAATCGTATTTTGTTGTTGTTGTTGTTGTTGAGCTGTATGAGTTCTTTATATGTTTTGGATATTAGCCCCGAATCGGAAGTATCGTTTGCAAATATCTTCTCCCATTCAGTTGATTGTCTTTTTGTTTTGCTGACAGTTTCTTTTGCTGTGCAGAAGCTTTTTTGTTTCATGCAGTCCCAACTCATTTTCATTTGCTTCCATTTTGCTTGCCTTTGGAGTCCCTTTGCCAAAAACCCATCTGAAACCAAAATCCGGAAGCTTCATGCCTGTTTCCTACTATGTATTTTATTGTTTCAGGTCTTACATTCAAG
>NW_011892853.1:5395-6177 GCF_000151845.1 Pteropus vampyrus
GTTCCTATGTTTTCTACTATGTATTTTATTGTTTCAGGTCTTACATTCAAGTATTTAAACCATTTTGAGTTAATTTTTGTGTACGGTATAAGATACTGGTCTAGATTCTTTTTTTTTTTTTCTTTTTTCTTTGCTTATGGCTGTCCAGTTTTCCCAAAACCATTTATTGAAAAGACTTTCCTTTCTCTAATTGTATATTCTTGGCTCCTTTGTCGTAAGTCAGTTGCCTGTTTATGTGTGGGTTTATTTCTGGGTTCTCAATTCTGTTCCATCGACCTGTGTGTCTCTTTTTTCTGCCAATACCATACTGTTTTGATTATTATAGCTTTGTGGTATATTTCAGAATTGGGGAGTGTGATACCTCTGGCTTTGTTCTATTAGGAAAGAGTTTTTTGAATAAGACAAATACAGCACAAACAATAAAGAAAAAAATGATAAATTTGATTATATGAAAAACATGGAGACAATAAAAAGCCCCATGTAAGGATGGATTCAGAGGGCAAGACCCATGATAGAGAAGTCAAATAAAGAGCATCTGAGTTAAGATACTAGCGCTAGAAGTGGGAAGGATAGAAAGTATTACGGTTTCATTTTTTAGAATTAGAAATATTTCTGCCCTAATCTCTTTTATTATTTTTACTAATGAAGAAGGAGTCAATAATATATTATAGTCACAGATAACACAAACATATTTCAGTCTTTAGTAGTGGTCCAAAGCCTGGTGTTTAGCTCACCCAATTCTTCGCACCCTTATCTGAAGTTGGTTGTTGACTGGAAAAATT
>NW_011892854.1:0-487 GCF_000151845.1 Pteropus vampyrus
CTGGGCGCGAGGGAGTAGAACATGTAGCTCTCCTTGGCTTTATTGCTGGAACATTCTGGTGTTCTGCAAATGCTCTCGAGACGCTGTGTTTGGGGCCCCCCCGCCAAGGTGGCGTCCCACTGCTGCTTCCACACGTCTCCCCAGCTCCCTGGATGGTTCTGGACTCTGTGCTTCCGGCCGCTGCATCTCTGCCTCCCTGGGGTCAGCTCGACATGACTGCAGCCTGGGGGGTGTGTGTGTGTTGGGGGGGACAGCAGCCACCTGGAAAGGTTGGTGGCAGCCAGTGAGCTGGACTTACTCTTGATGGTCACGAGGAGCCTCGGAAGGTTGAGGATGGGCAGGGTGGGGCGCAGCGGTGTGCCAGGCAGGTGCCGCCCGGGCTGGCTTGTGCGTTGTGGGGGCGTCAGGGAGGCCCTAGACCTCAAGGAGCTGACTTCTGAGTTGGGTCTCAGTAGAGCAACAGTCCCTGACCTTTGTGGCACCAGGA
>NW_011892854.1:1524-3770 GCF_000151845.1 Pteropus vampyrus
GACTCGGTCAAGGGGCTCTGCCGCGTCATGGGCAACGGCTTCGTGAGTGGGGCGGGGCCGCGCTCCTGGGAGGCGGGGCGCTCGCTGTCCATCGTCGCTTCCCGCGGTCCGGGCGCTGTCGGGACTCGCCCTTGGCGCGGAGGGGAGGCGTCCACCCGCCTCAGGCTCCTGTGTCTGGCCGAGCTGAGAGCTGGCCATCGGGGGCATGTCGGGATGTGGGGACTGGCAGGAAATGGGGGGCAATGAGCCAGGAGGAGGGGCTGGTCTGTGCTGCACCTCAATTTCTTCATCTGACAAGTGGGACTAACAGTAAGATTTACTCCCGGGGCCACTCGGAGGAGCGCGGGCTGGTGTCAGGTGCTTGAGGCAGCGATTTGGGGACAGAGTGCTCAGTAAACGTGAGCAGCCGAGATTGTCAGAGTCAGGGATTTGGACACAGGATGTCAGGACGTGAAGCTGGAGTGAGCCCTGCAGCCCCCGAGGTCCGGGCCGTTTCAGCAGCATCCCCCCCACCCCCCAAAGGGGCTGCCTGTGGGAGAAGACAGCTTCTGGGGAGGGGTGGGCACAGGCAGGAGTATGTCACCTGCTCAGGAAGGCCAGAGGACTCAGCTCTGGGGTCCCCTCCAGCCCCCGCTCCACTTTGAGACAGGCTGCTGCCTCCAGGGGCTGCTGCGTGTGCCCCAAGCCCCAACCCTGCTGTCAAGGTGGATCCCCTTTTTCCCAAGCCCTGGGCAGACCAAGATCTCCTGCCTGACGGGTCACCTTTTCATTCAGCACCATTTGCTGAGGGCTTGCCCTGTGCCTGGCACCCAGGCTGCAGGGAAGACGGATGTCACCCTGTTGTCTGTTGGTCACACTCCTGGTCCTAGGAGGTCTGGGAGGGCTGGCTGCACAGGGCCCAGGGGTGGGTGCCATGAGCAGGTGGACCTGGTGCTCTAGTCGTGGGATGGGCGGGCCGGGCAGTATTCCAAGTGTGCTCGGAAGTGCTGGCTCCTGTCCCACCCCACACGGGACTGTCAGGCTCCTGCTCTCGCATGTCCCGCCGAGGAACTAGCACTTCACGTAAGGGCAATTTATGTGGCACTTACTGTGTCCACTACGGTCATCCCATTTTACAGATGGGGAAACTGAGATCCAGAATACACGATAACTCACCTTAGGTCACACAGCCAGGAGGAGGCGGAGCTGGGCCTGGCACCGGGGGTGGGCGGGAGATGGAGCCCTCAGGACCCTCACACCCCAGCGTGGGTCCCAGGCCCGAGCCCTGAGCTCATGTGCACGGGTGGGTGTGCCAAGGTGCCCGTTCACACGCTTGCGAGGGGACGTGTTTTTAGTGCGCCTCTCGTGGGACCATGGGGTTGGCTTTGAGGACCTCTGTCCTGGGAGAGGCAGGCTTGGGTGACGGGAGCGGGGCACTCGGACCCCTGGGCAGTGCTCTCCCTGACCTCCCGGCCCCCCCCCCAGGCGGGCTGCATGCTCTTTCCCCACATCTCCCCCTGCGAGGTGCGCGTGCTCATGCTGCTGTACTCGTCCAAGAAGAAGATCTTCATGGGCCTCATCCCCTACGACCAGAGCGGCTTCGTCAACGCCATCCGGCAGGTCATCACCACCCGCAAGCAGGTGTGCCCTGGGCCCCAGCGAGTGAGGCTTTGGGGGGCGGGAGGGAGGACCGGAGGAGGTTCCCGGAAGGAGGCGGGCCCGGACAGACTGGAGGCCGGGGCGAGGGTCTTCCGGGTGGGCAGGTGGCAGCAGGTGTGGAGCTGACGGGCGGGGCCTGGGGCAGCACCGGGATGTCCCAGAAGCCCCCAGAGCACCAGCCCACCTGTTTCCTTCCGCAGGCGGTGGGACCCGGTGGTGTTGCAGGCCCAGTCCAGATTGTCAACAACAAGTTCCTGGCATGGAGTGGAGTCATGGAGTGGCAGGAGGTGAGCCCTGGGGTGGCCCAGGGCACCTCAGGAGTAGCGCACCCCCACTCCTGACGTCTCCCCTCTTTCTCTCCCCAAAAGCCCAGGCCTGAGCCCAACAGCCGGTCTAAGAGGTGGCTGCCGTCGCACGTCTACGTGAACCAGGGGGAGATCCTGTGAGTGTTGGGCTGGGGGCGGAGGCAGCGTCTCAGCGAGACCTGGCTCCTGACGCTCGTCCCCTCGTGCCCGCAGGAGGACAGAGCAGTGGCCGAGGAAGCTGTACATGCAGCTCATCCCGCAGCAGCTGCTGGTGAGTGCTGAGGGGAGGCCATGCGCGTGGCG
>NW_011892854.1:5565-5924 GCF_000151845.1 Pteropus vampyrus
CCAGCCGGGGCTCCACACACAGCCGGAACGGGATCTGCAGGATCGCGGAGAAGCCTTCGGCCAGCGTCGGGGCTTCGAACTGCTTCCTGTTGGCGCAGGGCGGTGAGGCGGGGCGAGGCCCAGCCGGGCCCCCAGCCCGCCCTGGCGGTGCCTACCTGTAGCCATAGATGACCACGTCGGACACGGGGGCGTGAGAGGAGCCGGTCATCTCCCGGAACTGCGGGGCAGAGTCCGGGCCGGTCAGGCCGGGGAGGGCGGGGGATGGGGGACAGGACGGGGGTGCTGGGGGTGCTGGGGGTGCGGCCGCTCACCCGGATGTTGTGCCGCGCCTGCTCCAGGGTGGCGCTGAAGAGGAAGCA
>NW_011892855.1:0-4499 GCF_000151845.1 Pteropus vampyrus
CGTTGGGTGTTTAAATGTGATCTGCGTCCAAGGCTTTTCTCTGGTCTTCGGGTGCCTTCTTGGCAGCTTTGTTTGGATTTCCCCGAGCCATTTCACTCTGATCTGTCAGACACCGAGCTCTTGGTCCCTCCCTCACACGTTTCCCCTCCAAAAGTCCACGTTTCTGGAAATCACACTCTTTATATCGGATGTGTTTTCCCCTCGGCTCCCCATGTTCCGTGGACACCAGACTGAATCAGGTTTCCCAGGACATTACATCCCAAACTCCTCCCTCCCCTGAATCCTGTTTCTGCCTCCCCCGCCTCCCACTTAGCTTATTGGAAAAAGCTCCAAACACTCTATTGACTCTTGTTCCCTTCAATATATTCTCCTCACACTACACAATCTTCCTGAAACAGAAATCAGATCATTTCACTTGTCTGCTTAAAACCTTTCAAAGGTTTTGCGTTGTGCTTGGAATAAAATCAAAACCCCCAGCAGGAATTCGGATGGACTGATCTCGACTCACCTTTGCCACTTCACCCTACTCTCTCTCACTCGGTTTTCTTACATCATATTAGCCTTTTCTCAGTTCCAAGTTGGTACCAAGCTCTTTCTTGATTCAGGGCATGACATTGCCTTTCCCTGAAGAATCCTACACACCCTGTTCCGTGAATCGCTATTTTCTTACTATTACTCAAGTCCCAGCTACAATGTAACTTCCTCGAAAAGTCTTCCCAGCCCCTTTCTGTCTCAAGAACGTTCTTTCCGTAACTCAGATTCGTATTTCTCTCTGGCCCTCACCACGGCTTGCTCGAAGCTTGTCTTACACCGTAGCTCACGAGGACGGTGATCTCGGTTGTCACGCTTGCTTCTGTGCTCACTGGCATTGCAGGAGAGAGCAAATCTGACGGTTTAAGTGACTCGTCGCAGGCAGGCCGTCGGAGAAGGAGAAGCGGTTGTTGTCACTGCATTCGTCTGAACGTACAGCAAGACGTTCGGGCGGCGGAACACAGCGTTTGGCAAAAACAAAGAGAAACTGCAGGGTGATGTTCTGCGTCGCTCGGGAAAAAAAAAAAAAACCCAAGCAGAAATCAACTTAGATAACATTGATAAACGTTTCCAGGTCTGTTAAAGAAGAATTAAAACACATCCTTGAAAGATCACTTTTATATTGTTTTGGTTTAAACATACCTAGGCCGCAAGAAAATTATAAAATGACGGTTCTTTCAGGTAACATGATCATGACGTTATGCACACACGTACACACATACACACATCTACACACACGCATAGTACACACGTGCACACACGATAACATTATATTGCCACATTGCAGTTTTCAATGGAATTATCATTTCTCAGTTTATCAGTTTATCATTTATCAGTTTGTTCTCGGAATTCATATTTCCTAAGTACCTACTATGTGCCAGGCACTTCTGTCTACACCAGGGACAAATCAATCAGCAAGGACAACAGAGGACAGCAAGTTGACTTGTCAAGAGTTGATAGCTGCGGGGAACAGACCGTGAAGAGAGAAGTTGTGGAGGAGAGCTGCTTCTCCGAGCCGGGTGTCCAGAAGGCCCCAGGGAGACAGGCAGAGAGTCAGGCCGGTGCGTGGGCAGGACCACGCCAGGTACAGAGCACGGCAGAGGCAGGGAGTGTGCTCGGCAGAGAAGACAAGGACGCAGGTGGCTGGCGGCAGGGGCCGGGGCACGCGGGGACCTGCTCGGCCAACTTAGAGACTGTGGTTTCCCCATGAGTGACATGGGGAGCATTGGAGTCGGGACCCAGAGGAGTGACATTGTCTGACTCCCATTTTGAGGATGTGACTCTGACTCTGTGTACAGCCTGTGGTCGTGCAGGTGTGAAAGCAGAAAAGCAAGCAGGGCCACCAGAGTGACCCACACAGGACGATGGAAACACAGATGGAGCGCAGCAGGGCGGGCAGCGATCACTGCTCAGAACCCAGACGTTTTCCATTGGCTGACGGCTGGATACGGGGTGAGCGGAGGAGAGGGGCCCGGATGCAGTTTCTATTCACAGAGATGGGTGAGAGAGGGAGCAGGTCGGTGGCTGGGAGAGAGGCCTGGGCCCGCGGAGGTACCGGTGTGGCCGTTGGCTCTTTTTTATGGAAAAGAATTTCAGCAGTGACGGGAGGACCTGGTAAAGGAGAGAAAGGGGGACCTCGCTTTTTAGACCCCCCTAGTCCTCGCTTTGTACTTGGCGGGTAGAGATCACGGAAAGGAAAAGCCTGGTTGCTGTTCGTGGCTCTTCGGTCTGTGAGTGTCTCCTACAGCTGGTCCTACACTCCGTGCCATATCGCAACGATCTGTCCGTGTGTCCCAACAATGGCCGCCGTGTGGGGTGCGGGAGGTTCTGGAACGTTCTTCACACCGTCCCGCATCCCCAGTACACTTGTCTCTTGAACATACCAGGCCTCCTTGTCTGGTGGAGCGAGTAAATATGCTCGAGGTGACCTTTATAAACATCCCCCCCCATCTCTCTAGCCTTACGTGAGGCCAGGGGTAACCGTCCGAGCCTGGGCTGAGCTCGGCGCTCTGCGCTCGGCCTCTTCAGGAACCCCGGGTGCTGTGCGTGGCACGCCTCGCGGCACTGTTCCAGCAGCCTGCCCCGCGCAGCAGGTCAGGACTCCACCTTCTGTCATCCCACGAATTTCCAGATTAATACCGCTAATTGTCGCTATTAGTAACTAAGCACGATGTTTTATTATCTGCATTTTCAGCCAAAACCCTTGACACATATTTTGTGATCTTTCTTTTCCTCTAAAAAACATTCTTAGCTTGATCTATCTCCATAGAAATCATGTCTCCCCATACCTCCCTCCCCCCAAAAATAAATAAACACTGGGACACTCTGCTGTACTGATTGTTTAAATCTCCATTAACCAGGCTGTGAACAGGGCCTTATTTCTAGGGTCCAAGGCCACCCATGGCAGTAGAATCGAGGACGAGGAGCAGGAACACGAAAATTTGCTTCTTCCGCTGTAAGACACCCAACCTAGGCCGGTATTACAGTTTCAGTGTGAACACAGGCTATTGATTCAAAGCTGCCACCTGCTACTTAGCCACGTCCAGAGGCAGGAGCTTAATATATCAGATGTTATTTGCTATTTAGTCTCAGGTGGCAGCCCAGAATCAATATCCTTAAATCAAGAATCTCTATATCAAGCAAGGGTGGGGATGTTCATTATAATTCCAGCCCTCTCTGCCTGTGCACATGGAAGCAGGCACAGCACTCTAGCGTTCCATGTCACGTGGCCCTAAATATTTCCTTTGTGTTAGTCCCCATAATTATGTTCTCTCCGAATAACAGGATCTTGAACAGGCTTACACTAAGGTGTATAGTCCAAACTACATCGGCTATTTCAAAAGATTCAATATTAAAAAGTGGTCCACGAGTTTTAGGAATCATACCCATCTATCTAAGAAAAGGTCCCTGACTGCATCCTCTGAGAGAAATTCATTAGGGGACATTCGGTTGATTCGTAAACAATGGAAAGGACCTCAGAGCTAGCACGGGTGCTCCCGCAGAGTCGCTTCTTATATGGCCCTTGGGTGAAAGTCAAGTTCAAGTGAAGGTGGCTCAGACAGTTCTACGGGGGAAAAGATGGGTGATTTGTTCAAGTGGCTTCATGGATCTTCAATTTTCCTTGAAATTTTGTGGGAAATTTTAAGTTCTAAATTAAATACTAACAAGTGTTATTTTGCACTAAATTAGACCAAAGGGATTGTGAGACATGGCGGCCGAGATTTCCATCGGGACCGTGAAGAAGGGGGCTTCAGTTGGCGGCCCAGAGCACTCAGGTACGAGCCCCACGACAGACGGGGCACTCCACTGCGACCCCGTCTTACCTTTTAGACTGACAGCTTTGCCTTTTTAAGATGCTTTCGTAGCATTTTGGTGAAGATTCAAAGGAAATTTAAAAGCTGTCGGATCTGTACTAGAGTCCTCCAAGCTGGTTCACAGACAAACAGCTCCTATCTGTGAATTAAAAAAAATCATGAAAGCTACTATGTGTGTAGCACACGCCACTCACCTGGATCTGCTCTAATCACTTTAGTGCATTCACCCTTCAAGCATCATGAGCCGGAGACTGACATCAGCTCCCATTTGTTACAATGAGGAAGCTGAGTCACCAAAAATTAAGGACGCTTCTGTGGTCACCTGGCTGGCGAGCAGTAGGCGTGGGTTCAAACCCAGGGTCTGTTTGCTCAGCTGCTGTTCCACACTCCCTGCCTAACCACAGACATTTTAAAACTTAATTTGTACTTAACCTTTTGGTCCTCGATACAACAACGATGAATGCTGGTAAGTCCGGTGCGTGTTTTTCTTATGTCAGATCATACATTTTCAGCAAGGGAAAGGACAAGAAAATTTCAGAGCCAGCCAACAGACGGTTTAGGTGGCAACTTAAGGAATCCGATGGGGGTTTTGTTTGTTTTACTTCATTTAAATCTCACCACAGCCCATTAAGGGAAGTTCAATGTCACCCACAT
>NW_011892855.1:7014-7306 GCF_000151845.1 Pteropus vampyrus
TTGTCCAAACCAGTGAGAATCAGCTGGCATGGGGCCTGGGCCCTGCAGCCTGTAGAGCAATAATGCTTGTGCTATATAGGTCAGAGCAGAGAAAAATTTAGGACTGGGTCGCTGGGTAGCAGGTCCAAGACTGGCCTTGGGGTCCTGCCACAACTGTCACCCTCCAAGAAGAAGACTGAGATTTTTGATGCAAGTCTCCAGGGCTGAATCTGGAAGGTGAGGGGATTCCATTGTCTTAAAAGTAAAGGAAGGTGGCAAGTCGGAATTTACAATTTCCCTAGGAAAATGTAGC
>NW_011892856.1:0-458 GCF_000151845.1 Pteropus vampyrus
CACCGTCCGGCGGTCAAGGGGCTCCGAGCCTAGCTGGAGAGATGGGCGCCTGTGTTTCGAGCGTACAGGTCTGTAACACGCCGTGTGCTCGCCACGCAAACTCGGGTCTCCTTCCCACCCTGTAATTGTCCCTTTACCCTCCTCACCCTCCCCTGCCCCGTCTCGGGCTGTCACGCTGCCGTCCGTGTCTGGGCTCGTCCGTTGGTTGCTCACCGTCTTCCATCCCGCACGCGAGTGAGGAAATCCTACGGTTCTTGGGAGATAGACGTTTCAAAAAAGCAGTCGCGGCGAGGACGTGAGTGTCGTAGGGGTTCGCACTGCCCTTAACTCACCGGGGACCCTGGAGGGCGCGGTGTCAGCGCCGACCGTGAGATAAAGGGGGTGCTCCCCGGGATGACGACAGAACGGCTTCGGTGACATCCAGCCCCCGCCCCCGCCCCCGGCCAGCCCCCGGTCAC
>NW_011892856.1:3078-3481 GCF_000151845.1 Pteropus vampyrus
GGAGCCACGAGGCCTGGCTTGGCTATGGCAGAGCCGCGCTGGTGACCGCCTGGGGCCCCACGTGCAGAGGGCCGAGGGCCGGAGCCGGGGGCGCTTTTCCCAATGAGGTAACTATGACCTTGTTCACACACGTGGGCGGGTGTGGGAGCACCAGGGCCAACACGGCGGGACGGTGAGGACACTCATAAGGGACGCAAACGCCCGCCGGGACCGCCACGCACAGCACCTGTTTACGGCCGTCTGCTCTGCACAGGCCTGTGAGCCTCAGACGCACCTCGCCCACCCCAGAGACCCCCGGCCAGGTGCGTCACCGCTGCCCACTTCCTCCCTCCCTCCCTCCCTCGCTCTCCGCCTTTCTCTCTCTCTCCCTCTCGCTCTCTCTCCCTCACTCTCTCTCTCCCTC
>NW_011892856.1:4701-6926 GCF_000151845.1 Pteropus vampyrus
CTCTCTCTCCCTCACTCTCTCTCTCCCTCGCTCTCTCTCTCTCTCCGCCAGCCCCCTCCACCCAACAGCGTCCGTTTACACTCGCGCATTGGAATCTGGGTTCCGAGCGTGCCGGGGAGCAGCGCAGGGGTTTAAGCGAGGGGAAGTGTCCCCGATGGGTAGCTTATGAAGACATTGACCGTCCTCGTGTGGGGAGAGGGGCGCAGGGGCTGACGAGGCTCTGGGCTGTGATTTGGGGGGAGAATGAATGGGAGGAGTGGGGAGAATCGCAGGTAACCCTGGTCTTGGTGGCTTTAACGACGTGTGGATGACGGTGCTGGTACCAGAACAGGGAGACGGGCAGGACCACGATGGCTGGAAAAATCAGGCTGATTTCTGGCACGTTCCATCCCAGGCATTTCTTGGAGATCTCTGGGGGAGGGGAGGCATTTAAATCCTTAAGTCTGGAATTCCAGGAAGCGATCAGGACTAGAAATATAGATCGAGGACTGTGTATCACATTTAAAGCCCTGGCGCTTGACGTAGTCGCCTTGGGGGAGTGTGCACGACGAGGACGAAGCCCACGTGGCGGCAGGGGACAGTGAGCAGGGTGCCTGAACCCTCAACCACGCCTGCTGAGGAGCAAAGTGAAACAAGCTCAAAGAGGGAACCGCTGGAGTCGGCCACCCGTAGGCTGCAGAGACCTCGGCGGCAACACAAGTCCGGTTAGAACGGGGCGGGGATACCTGTGACGGCGAAGCAAAGTCCTGCCCAAGGAGAAGCCGAGACGCTCGGTCCCTCATTCATTCTCGCCCCTGCTCAACTGATTCCTCAAACCGAAACAACTCTCACAACAGGTGCGTAAGTCCTTCAAATGAATGCAGACTTCCGTAGAAATGAGGGTGGTTGTTATAGGCTCGTGTTGGAAACTTTAAACGAAGGTGCCACGCGATTCAAACAGAGCTGGAATGTTATGAATGGAATATCGAATTCATAAGCGAAGCAACTGATAGGGAGGTTACCACGACAACCACTGCGACAAAACTGGTCCGTACCAGTAGGAGCCACAACAAACTGGGGTCTGATAGTACCTTGGATAGGTCAGGTTTAACATTGTCCCATGGATACTTGAGAGTTCTCAACACACATAGACACACACAGACACACATACACGGACACAGACACACACACGGACAGACACACACACACGGACACACATACGCCCTCTCATTGCTTTCATTAATCGATCCCTTAAGATAGAGTATTTAATTTCACGGTTGATAAACTACAGGGAACGGCATCCTCAGCCTACGTTTACCAGGCGCCGGGTGCGGGCACACGGGGAGGACACCTGGACACGAGCAGGTGATGATCACAACCCTGGGAGAATAAAACGCGTTAAGAATGAAGTCTCATAACGACTGGGTGTCCGGCAGCGCGGGCACGGAAGACGGGGACCGGGCCGGACGCCGAAGGGCCATCGACGTGAGCAGCATCGGGAGGAGGACCGCGGGCCATGCGACTGAGGATGGGCGGTTCTCCCCAGTGAGTGACAGGGCTGGGCCCGAGGGGGTGCCAGGTAGCCGGTCCTCGTTCCCGGGGCACTGCGTCCAGGCACGGTCCACGTGTAATCGCACGAGCGCAAGCTCCTGGCGTGACGAGGCGTTCCAGAAAAGCGACCTTTCGGGACTTCGACCGGACCTAACCTCACGTCCGACATCCTCTTCCCTCGCTTCCTCCCTCGCGCTTTGCGTCACAGAGACGGACCGAGCGCGAACGCACGAAGCCCCGCCCTGACGTCGCCTGACGCACGCGCCTCCCAGGACGCCGGCCCCGAATGAGTCGCCTCTCTTCTAGAACGAACGCGCTGCCGACGCGCTGTCCCCAGAGGGCGCGGGCGCCGCGGGCTTAGCTCCTACCGGCTCGTGACCCGCTTCTTCGTCCGAGTCCTCCTCCGGCCCGTCCGTCGTCTCTTCTCCGTCCGCGTCCGGGCCTCCCGGGGCGGGCTCCGCCGTGGAGCGGTCCGCGTTCCCTGTCGCGTGTCCCTCTCGGATCAGCTCTGCGCTGTCTTCCGGTTGCTTCTTCTGAGCTTCTGGGGGGAGAAAGCAAACGGCTGCTACCTGGGGTCGCTCACGGCCACGTGGATCAACCCTGACAAAACAGGCTACGGAAGGGGCACCGAGCACCGCCAGGGCCGCGTCGCGTTCCGCTGGGACGGACCGGGTCGCGGGAGCCGCGGGCACACC
>NW_011892857.1:0-4004 GCF_000151845.1 Pteropus vampyrus
CTGCCCTAAGTCACCCACTGCTCATCCTTTTGCCAACTTGGCAAAACTTAAGGGTAGGATGAGGGTCATTTGTGATGACATTCAGGGTTTAGAATATGTGTTAGTTATCCGTTGTGTAATAGGTCACCTGCATGCCCAGGAGTTTATAACAACAAATGTATTATTTTACATAGTTTCTGAGGGTTGGGAATCTAGAAGCAGCTGAGATGGGTGATTTTGGCTCAGGGTCTTTCAGAAGGCTTCAATCAAGGTGTCAGTCAGGGCTTCCGTCAGCTGAAGGTCTAACTGGGGCTGAAGGGTCTGCTTCCAAGATGGCTCACTCACGCGACTGTGAGCAGGAGGCCCCAATTCCTTGACACATGACCCTCTTCATAGGAAACTTGAGTGTCCTGGTGACATGGCAGCTGGCTTTCTCCAGAGTAATCTAAGGTAGAAAGAGCAAGGCTGAGGCCAAAATGTCTTTTTAAAAATATTTTTATTTTATTGTGATAAGAATACTTAATGTGAGATCTACACTCTTAACAAAACTTTAAGTTTACAATAGAGTGTTTTAGCTATAGGCACAACACCGTACAGAAAATCCAAAGTGTCTTTTGTAACCTAGCCTTGAAAGTGACATAGTATCACTTCTGCCATATTCTACTGCTAAAATTGATGTCCTGCTGTCAGGACCAACCCTGATACAACATGGTAGGGGGATGACACGTGGATGGGAGTGCCAGGAAGCAGGAATCACTGGGGCCATCCTGGAGAATGGCTATCGCAAAAATAGACATATTATTTTAGTATGATAAATACAGATCAGTTAGCATGATGTTATTTGGGCTTACCTAATTTCAGACGCACTAACCTGAAGCCACAGTGCCCTCGAGGACTCTGGCCCTCTCCTCCTCTACCTTAAGATCTGAAGGGTCCCTTCACCCGTCCCTATCAAGGATCAGGGCTGCACAGATCAAAAAATGACCTACAGGGGACCAACCACAAGAGGAAGTGGGACTTTGAAAGGATAGGAAAGGGTTAAAAAAACCAAGAAGCGATTGAAAAGGAGAGGGGATGGGCAGGAAGGAGAAGCCCCAGACATAACACCCCTTCCAGCCTGGGAGAGGGTAGCTATCCTGTGAGTCCTTAGAATCTAGAATTGTGGTCCCACACCAGCAGGTTGTCCAAAAGGCAAGTTCGGAGGCTGGAGGTTCCAGTTCCAAATGCACCACCCTGGGGGCTTTGTGTGGACTGTCAAGCCTGAAGTCAAGTCCTTCAGTAAAGGACTCTTTAAACATACTGTGTATGTGCCTTGCTTGCTAACAGCGAGGCAGTTTCGCCGGATGCTGTGCCATCCCTGCCTTCCACGTGAGGAGTTTATGGGTGAGGCTGCGTTTGTACCTCAGACCATGGACTTGTATGTTACTCTCTGTTTTAGTTCCCTTTGTTTTCTCCAAGACTTTAACAAACCGGTACTTAAACGGTGTGCCCTTGTTTCATCTGTGCCATTGGGAAAGAAGGAAAAGGTGGGAGGAGAATGGGGTGGGGAGGAGAATGAGGTGGTGAGTGGCAGGGGGTGGGTTGGGGGGGGCACCTGGAGAAGTGGGGAGGTGTGAGCTCGCTGCCCCTTCCCATGTTGGGGCTCTCCCTCCACTGGGGACCTGACAGGATAGGCTTTAGTTCTATTAAGGATGAAAATAGTGTCCTTACGGTTGGGTCATGGATGGAGTGCCAGGATTTTCTGAAAACAGCCAGAAAAGAGAGAAGAATGCGCAGGAAGCGTGAAGGGCAAGCTAGTTGGTCAGTCATGGACATCAAGGCTGACCAGACCGGTCCTGTGAGAAAACAAAGTCACACAGAAAGAAATAATTTGCTCAGGATCACACAGTGAGGCAGCCATAGTGACTCCTCAAACAGTGCTCTTAGCTGCCTTGCCTGCCTGCCTAGGTCGGCAAATACCCATGGCTATTGTTACATGGAAAGTGCTGGCTCTCGGCGCTCTTCCAGAACGATGGCTGGAAAGGCCACACCAACAATACACGTCCATCTCCCCACACACCGATCGTAGAAGAGATGGGTACAAGACGGACTCATGAGGGCCACGCACTTCATGTGGAAGGAAAACTGTGCAGTTGGCACTCGAGTTGACCCTCCAGCAAGACGTCTTGGCTTGTCTGCCAGGGAGGGGGTGCCGGCGAGGCCCAAACTGAGGCACAAACAGAGGGATCACTGGAGGTTCGTTAGGGTAGAAAGATGACAGGGGACATGCTGCAGGGGATCAGGGGCAGGAAGAAAACATGGGAAAAACCCCAGGGCAGGGCTGAGGGTGCTGGCTGGTTTGGGCGTCCATGGTGAAAAAGGGGAAGGAGCCGGGAGGGGTCAAGGGAAAGTGGCTGCACCTGCAGCTGGTGACTGGAGGAACCAGGGGCCTGAACCCCCCTGCCATAGGGGTCCAGCCCCTTGAACGGGGTAGCTTCAGTGTGCTCTATGGGGGAGGAGCCCAAGAGGGACTCCGGGGGTGGGGGGTGGAGCCTGATGGCTCTGTGTACCGCTGACTCTGCAGTGGCGCTGGGCTTGGGCAGCTGTCCCCCCTGCACTGAAGCCTTCTCTCGCTGGTGGGAAGGCAAGAGTGGCTGTTGCTTTGCAACGTAGCCTGGCTGGCAGAAGCAAAAGCAGCCTTCCAGATGCTGGGACAGAGCACTTGCCTTCTTGGCAAGGAGGAGGCTGCGGGATACAATGAGAGATTCTGGTCCTGGAGCCCTGGGGGGAAGCAACAGTTCCCTGTCATCCCCGTTACCCCCAGATGTTTTACCTGCCTGGACAGCCAAGGTGAGGGCTATCTTGTCTCTAAATCTCTGGTACCAGTCACCTACACTTTGGTATAAGTATAAGCCACCATGTGACCTCAGGAACATGGACAGTGATGCCTTATCCTTAACTGTAAAATACAAGGCTTTCCTTCCAGTTAAGAGAATTTCAATCATCAAGTTAAGAAGTAGGAGGTAATAAAAATAATAATAACAACAGCTAAACTTTATCAGTGCTTACTCTACTCTAAGTGCTATGCTGAGTGATTTCACAAAATTCCTAGAAGGAAGGAAGTACCTTGTTATTGCCGTGTATGACCACCAAATGTTGCTTGTTTACTCAAGGTTAGTGGCTCGTATCTTCTTACACTGTTAGTAAGAGGTGGAAGTTACATATCAGAGCCTGCTCACCTGACCACTACGGAACACTTCCTCTCAACTATGGGTGCCATTTTAGGTTCATCTGGAGCAGCAGTCTCCAACCTTTTTGGAACCAAGGACTGGTGTTCCTATGAGAATCTGATGCCTGATGATCTAAGGTGGAGCCGAGGTGGTGATGCTAGCGCTGGGGAGCGGCCACAAATCCAGATGAAGTTTCGCGGGCTCGCTGGCTGCTCACCTCCTGCTGTGGTCCAGGGGGTTAGAGGACACTGATCTAGAGCGTCTGAGCCAAGTGGTTTACCCATGAACTCAATGTCCTGGCTATGCCGATGACCCTCGGCTTGGGCACTGCCCACTGGGGACTAAATGAAGGCTCTTAGGGTTGCCCCTCTTCCTAGTGGCCAGGACAAAAGTGAGGGCAGTGGGAAGTGAGACTTGGCACTGGGTGTGGGTGTGGGTGTGGGGAAGCAGGAGGCTCACTCCTTGACAGACATTGGACCAGGAAGTCTTTGAGAAAACAGAGGTCCCCTTGTTTTTGCTGAAAGGGTAATTGCGGAAGGTCAGCTCCATTTCATGTCCCTGGAACCTAAATGGCCTCTGGTGAGGGTTGATATTCAGTGTGGAGTCCAAGTGCCCATAGAGCTGGCCTAGAACCATTCCGTTGACTAAGATCCAAGGGAAGAGAAGGAGGGCCTGGTGGGTGCTGGTTCTGGCCTCTGGCCGGGCAGGGCCACTGCTTACACCTGGGCCTCAGAGGCCTTGGCTACCATCTTTGTTTCTTTCTGTTCCCCATGGAAACCCAGGTCAGCTACATCAGAAACCTGTACAGAACCTCTT
>NW_011892857.1:5334-7375 GCF_000151845.1 Pteropus vampyrus
TGTCTAGTGGGGAGTGGAATATCCCAGAAGGTGGCAGAGGAGGGAGGAAGGAACTTGGATCTCTGGCTCCCACTGCGGTGAGCAGCGCCCCCTGCTGCCCACAGGGGAAACAGCAGCCAGAGCTCTTCACAGTCTCTTGCAGATGCCTCTGCACAGTCTCTTCCAGGCTCCCACTCCCTTGCAGATGCTTCTGAAGCTGCTTACTTAGTCCTTTTCCTCTGGTTGCTTGTGTTCCTTTGGGGGTCTTCGGGCCTCTTGCTGGACTCTGGCTCCTGGAGGGGTGGTGTGGTGCGGATGCTCCTGTAGTGTGGGTGGTGTGGATGCTCATGTCCACAGGAGTTTTGGGAAATCGAGGCTGCTTTCACTTGGCCTGACAGTCACCATGGAGACTTCCAAGCTTTTGGATCAGGGCCTCTGGTAAGACTCCAGTGAGGGGCATTGAACTGACATGAATGACACAGAGGACAGTCTTGTGGAGAGAGGCTTAGACATGCACTGCGAACTCAGAGTGTCTAAGACACTGTGTTCACCTGCTGACTTAGGCAATGTGTGAATACACATGGAGCACTGTCCTTCAGCTTCTCTGTACCTTGGAAAGGGACAAGTAGGACCCAACCCTCAGAGCTTCTCCTGGGCAGCTTTGCTGAGAGGACGACTTCCTACTCACAATCTGCTGGGGTCATTTGCAGAGAGGCTGGGTAGGGAGTAAGCTATTCAGTTCCACTCTGAGTTCTTTTCCTGTTCTTTCCCAATACATTCCAGGGTGTGTGGTAGGGGCAGAGTTGCGAGCTTAGTTCTTCTTGGCCAAAGAACCAGTGACTGTCCTGAATGTGTAGGGGGCCTAGCTATTACAGAAAGAGGGGGTGGGAGTGTTCATCTAATGAGCACAGGCCAGGGACTTTCCAGCAATCCCCGCTCCCTACCCCACGCAGGCTCCATCCTCACCCCACACTGAGTCCTCTTGTGCCACAGGACTTTTATTCTGAAAGAACCGAGGCCGCTGGAGGTAGGGAGGTGCCAGAGGGAAGAGCTGGCTCTGACCTGACCCGGAGCAGGCCTTATCCTTCTGGGCGGTTTTTCCAGGGCAGTGATTCGGGACCCTAAGGGAGAGGCCTTTGTCCTCGGTTCTCCCTTTTATCCTTTGTCCCCAGCCTTGCTGGCCTTTAAGCAGAGGGTCCCTATAGCCAGGCCCGTTGGTGTTCTCCCCACTGTTGCCTTCACACCCCCATGGCGCTCATCTTTCTAGCCCTTGACCTCGTATCTGCCATTGGCTTCCCTTTTCTGGTCTTCTTGCTGCCTGTCCTTCTCAAAGCAGATATGGAGGCCAGGCCACTATTTAAAAGCTTCCCATTCTCCCCAGTCCCCAGTCCCCTACTTCTTCCCCAACATGTGAATGAAAGTTTAAAATAGCCAGGATGCATTCGGAGGTTGGCAAGCTGAACTCTGTGTGGGTGGGGCTGTGCCTTGGGCCTAGTTCTGTTGAGTATTTGAGGCTTTCTCTAGAAAAAAGACAAGGAAATGGACAAAAAACTCTCCCAGTAGCTCCTGTTTAAATTCTTGAACCCCAGTCACAGTTTTCCAAAAGGTCCGCCAGGATAGAATTTTCATTAACTCTCAAATACTCAAAGCTTAGTTTTTTCTTAGATGGAAAATGAGAGGCCAAATGAACTAAAGAGAGTTGAGACTGGTTATTCTCAAGGGCCTTTTCCCCTTTGCTGTTTCTTTTATCTTGGAGGCCAGACCTTGAACTGGATATGTGGTTACTACTGGGCAGTGGAGTGTGATAAAGAAAGAACTTTGGCCTTGGGGGCTGTAAGTTATAGATTAACATGGGGTACATTCAGGAGAGACCCAGAGGGAGGTTAAGTGGGCTGAGAAAGGAACTGCTGATCTGGGACAATCTGGGTTTGAAGGGGCACAAGCAAGCAGAGTCTGGGGACCGGCGCCATCTGGAGCAGCCCTCAGTTCCTCTCTGGCTACTTGACTTTCCTGAAGACTTGCTCACAGACTGCATCCCTCGCAGTCAGTTCCTGGGGATAGA
>NW_011892857.1:10110-10522 GCF_000151845.1 Pteropus vampyrus
AAACTGAAGAAAATCCTATAGCACTGGTCCCCACAGTTCCTCCAGACGACTTGACTGAGCTGGGGCCCCAACTCTGGCATTCCAGCCTTTTTGTCTTATAAGGCCATGAGGAGAGAGGTGGCAAAGCAGCCCTTCTCAGGCGCAAGAAGGGGGGCGGGGTGGGGGGGGTGGGCTGTTAGCAGCCCAATGAGGTGTCAGGTTTCAAAATCCAGAGCAGAAGGTGAGGGGGGAGTTTGTCTGGCTATTCTGAAGAACTTTACACTTTGGCTTGGGATCCAGGGGTTTCCTTCTCCCTCTGGAGTCTTTGATGATGCCATCACCCCCGGTCCCCAGCCCTTGGATAAGCTCATGCTTACCAGTATTCCCATGGTGGGGGAAGGTGTGCCTAAATTATTGTGTGCTCCGCCCCTGT
>NW_011892858.1:0-483 GCF_000151845.1 Pteropus vampyrus
GAAGGAAGGAAGGAAGGAAGGAAGGAAGGAAGGAAGGAAGGAAGGAAGGAAGGAAGGAAGGAAGGAAGGAAGGGCTCCTTTTGCCTTTGAAAGGATTCCAAGTGTTAGGTATCCTTGGCCTTCCCTGGGCATTGAAATTCTTATTCTGAATGTGTAAAATTTGACAACCTGTTATTAGGAATTTAGAAAAAGTTCTCTTTTGTTTACTTAAGAGTTATAACTAAGCCTTGTAGGCAGGAAGCTAGGAGGGGTGCTCTGCTCTGCCCCCAGTTTTTCCCACCTTGTCTCTGGGGGAGGGAGCTCTAAGGCTTCTCTGGCTCTCGTGGAGTTCTTCTAAACTTGGGACTGGTGCAAAGCCACCTCCACTCACAGGGCTTCTCAGGTCAGCTGGTGGGATTAGACAAGTGTGTTCTGCCACCTGCAGTCCCTAGCGAATCCTGGGACAGGTGATGCTTCCAAGTTTCCTGCACAAGATGTGATGGG
>NW_011892858.1:533-1029 GCF_000151845.1 Pteropus vampyrus
GAGGGAGGGAGGGAGGGAGGGAGGGAGGAAGGAAGGAAGGAAGGAAGGAAGGAAGGAAGGAAGGAAGGAAGGAAGGAAGGAAAGGCTCCTTTTGCCTTTGGAAGGATTCCAAAGTGTTAGGTATCCTTGGCCTTCCCTAGGCATTGAAATTCTTATTCTGAATGTGTAAAATTTGACAACCTGTTATTAGGAATTTAGAAAAAGTTCTCTTTTGTTTGCTTAAGGGTTATAACCAAGCCTTGTAGGCAGGAAGCTAGGAGGGGTGCTCTACTCTGCCCCCAGTTTTTCCCACCCTTGTCTCTGGGGGAGGGAGCTCTAAGGCTTCTCTGGCTCTCATGGGGTTCTTCTAAACTTGGGACTGGTGCAAAGCCACCTCCACCCACAGAGCTTCTCAGGTCGGTTGGTGGGATTAGACAAGTGTGTTCTGCCACCTGCAGTCCCTAGCGAATCCTGGGACAGGTGATGCTTCCAAGTTTCCTGCACAAGATGTGATGGG
>NW_011892858.1:3049-4673 GCF_000151845.1 Pteropus vampyrus
GGGGAGACAGAAGGGGTGGTGGGAAGAGGGTGTGAGATAAGGGAGAGTGTTTTTAAAAGTGGTCTCTACCAATTTTGCTTGTTTAAAAAGTACTACCTATGAAGAACTCCTACTAACAAAAAGACTAAACCCAAAGTCTCTTAATGTAGTTATGAGTTTACCAGAAGTGGGGCACAGAGACACAAGATTTCAATACAGTAAGGACCTAATCAGCCAGATCAAGATTCGCGATAATCTACATAACAAATGGTCCGAGAAATCAGTGGCATTTAAAAAATAAAGGCAAGGAGACTGTTATAGTATCGAAACAACTTAAAAGACATAATAATGAGCTACGATGTGAAGACCTTATTTGAATTCTGATTTGGACAACCCAATTATAAAAAGACATCCCTGAGACCATTGGGAATTTGATCATGGATTGGATATTAGATGATAAGAAGGAATCACTGTTGATTACTTAGCTGTAATAATACCATCGAGGTTATGTTCTTTTAAAATGTGCCCTTATCAACTAGAGATGCATATTGCGATCACCTGACACATGGGATTTGCTCTAAAATACATTAGCAAAATAGTAATAATTGTTGAGGCTGGGGATGGGTAAGTGGGGGTTTATTATACTTTCTCTTTTTTAATATATTTGAAAATTTTTATTTAAAAGGTTTAAAAAGCTGTATTGAAACATATCCTTCATTCTGTTAAGGATTTATGGACAACAATCAGGCTAACATTCAATTGTGCCGAGTATAGAGTATGTCCTATTGATGCAATGGTTCTCCTAGGATGTTGGAGTGAATTCCATACTAATTTGTTACTCTAGTGATGCTCTACAATGACAAAAAAGAGCCAAAGGGAAGGATTTGTTTGAGAAGATGTGACTGAACACACAGAAGGAAGGAGGTATATTATATAATGTAGGGTTCTGAGAAGGTAAGGTGGGATCCACAGTCAAGGTGAGGGTAGGGCCAGTAGAAACGTGTGTGTGTGTGTGTGTGTGTGTGTGTGTGTGTGTGTGTGTGTGTGTGTGTGTGTGTGTGTGTGTTGGTACCTAGAGGAGGAGGGAATTCTCATTTGGCAGCCTCAGTCCTTAGAGAATTAGGATCGAGGTCAAATGCTACAAGGTCGTGGGATTGGTTGTTAGAAAACTGTAGTTCTGAAGAGCGTGGAAGAGACTTGACAGCATTATTGAAGTGGATGGGGAGAAAGTTTACTGGGGGGACACAGTAAAATTGCAGGACAGTAGAATTGCAAGGACCTTTAGAATAAAACATTGGACCGAAGACCCTAAGATGCATAAGGGAACAATGGAAGGAAAACACCAGAGGACTGGGAGAAGAGAGAAGCCTTGCTAGTCTGCCCACACTGATGGTTCTGGAGAGTGAACCCACCTGTAGAGACAAATGTGCACTCAGTGCGTGTGGGACAGGGACCATGCATTCGCAGGTACAAAAAAGGGTCCAGGGGATTCTAATGCAGGTGCAGGTGATTCCCGAAGCATAATTTGGGAAACCCCACCCTAGTGGCTGGAGGAGTGAAGCCCGTATGGGGCAGGAGGCCTGCTGTGTTCCACAGGGGAAGCCTGGTGGACAGACAGCAGAAGTTGGGTCTGTTGGTTGCTTCA
>NW_011892859.1:0-2053 GCF_000151845.1 Pteropus vampyrus
GGGCTCTGGTTCCTGCTGCCGCTGCGGCTAGAGAGAATCCTGTGGTTTTGTGATTCCCTGGTGTCCCCAGCTGATCTGGGGCAGGAGGCGGCCACGGGAAGGAGGTACTTGGACTTTCGGTGCCCCTGAGTATTCGGTGGGTGGTTACTCAGCATCCTGCTGGGCTTCTAGGCATGGTGGGCGGGGAGAATGAGAGAGCACGAGAGTTCACAGAGCCACAGAAGGTCTGAGCAGAAGTGGAAGTGGGACTTGGGCATCACGGAGACCAACCTCCTCGGGGCGAGACAAGCTCAGAAAGGGAAAGAGACTCGCCCAAGGCCACACAGGGAGTTAGCAGCGGCACTTGGACCCTGATCTTTGGGGCTGCTACCCCACTGTTCCTTCTGGTTAAGATGTGGGTTTCGGAGCCAGAGAGACCTGGGTTCTAGTCCCAGCTCTGTCACTTAGTCTCAGATGGGTGACCTTGGGCCAGTGACCATCTCTATGCTTCGGTTTTCTCCCCTGTGGAATGGAACAGCAGCAACACGTTTCTCATGGGATTGTTATGAAGAATGGTTGAAATGATTTGTGTATAGCTATAAAGCTCATAGGATAGTGCACATAGTAGGTCCTCAGTAAACGGGAGCTGTTATTAATATTATTACTATTGCAGTTCTGTCCTTCTGAGCCTCGTGAAGAGCTGGAAAGAATGGCTGTGTGCTAGCCTTCACTTATTCTGCTTTCTAGTTCTGGAGAATGCGGTTAGGCCCGTCTCGCTGCCGCTTATTTATTTTAATGTGATAATTGGGAGACCCTTTAACAAGGCCCTTCATTACCACCACCACCATCCCAACACATGCACACACGTGTGTGTGTGTGTGTGTGTGTGCGTGCAAAGCTTAGGTGGGCTGGAGATGTTCCGTCTGCCTCCTGCCTGAATGGGGCAGCAGGTCCCTACCACACACTCACTGATTCCTGTTTGTGTAGTGTGGCTGAGGGGTTAAGAGCAGGGGCTGTGGGATCCACTTGAACTTGAACCGTGGATCCACCACTTATTTGTTATAAAGGCCCTTTCAGCAGGTAAATTTTCCTCTCTGAGCCTTGGATTGCCCCTCTGTAAAGTGAGGATAACAACCCCCTCCTGAGGTGGTTGCAAACATTACATGAGGGGAGATCCGCTCAGAGCACATCAGGTGCATGCACAAAGAGGTGGGTGTCATTAATAACAACAGGTCATGTGTCCCAAACCCATTACGCCTGGTCCCCTTTCCATAGCTGTTCTCAGAGACTTTCTTGACTATCCCTCTGCCCATCCATCATGCATTCCCACCACCCTTGTCACTCCCTACCCCAGACTGCCTTCTGTCAGAGCACAAGTCACCTTGGATGAACTTTCCCACTCTGCCTTGTTTCCCTGCATTGACGCAGACCAAGAGCCTGAGCTCTGGGGCCAGCTGCCTGGGTTTATACCCCAGCTCTGCTGTTTCCTTGAGCAATCTCAAGCAAATTCCTAAATTCTTAGTCTCTGTTTCTACATAAGTAAAATAGGAATAGTAATGGTAGCAAACTCAGAGAGTGGTTTAAACAAGCAATATAATTATGTAAAGTGCTGGGATTCATGCCTGTCATTCAGTAACTGCCTCGTACTAGATTTTACTACCAGATGGAGTTCCGTTGGAGCAGAGCCCCTGCCTTTGTATGTCTACAGTCCCAGAACAAGGATGGAATCGGAAGGGATTTAGGGTCTCTAGAGACTGACACTGAGGATGGGTTAAGTATTAGCCAGGTAAAAGGACAACGAGAAAGATTCTAGGCCAAGGGAATAGCATGTGCAAAGGCCCTGAGGTGAGTGTCCTATATATAGTATGTTCAGTGTAGCCGGAGTAGAAAGCAAGAGCAGGAGTGACCCAAGGTGAGGCTGAGAGGTCACCAGGGGCTCAGCCCCATGAGGTCGTGTAGACCAGGTGAGAGATTTGGACTTTATTCCAAGAGCAGTGGAAAGCGCTCGCTCGCGCGCTCTCTCTCTCCCTCCCTCCCTTCCTCTCTCTCTCTCTCTCTCTCTCTCTCTCTGTGT
>NW_011892859.1:4033-6112 GCF_000151845.1 Pteropus vampyrus
GTCAGGTTGGAAGCGAGGCTGGCTGGTGACAGAGCCATTCACTCTTGGCTTCATAGGGAGCCAGAATCTCCTCGAGTCTCTCTGGCTGACAACAGGGACGACAGTCCCTGAACCCCTTGTACTCGTGTAGCTCTTTTTCACACCTGTCTTCACATTCTCTTACCTGTGTGCTCCATGGAGCAGGACGTAGGAACCACAGTTCAGCGAGCATTAACTCTAAGCCATGCCCTGTGGTAAGCAACACGTGCATCGACTCATTTCGTTCGAGTCAACTCTAAAGAGATAGGTCCTATTGTGTCCTCATTTAACAGATGAGGAAGCTGAGGCTTGCTGAGGCAAGGTGGCTCACCCAAGGCCAAACAGCTTCAAGTCAGTGTTTGGGCTGACTCGAGTCTGTTTTTTGCTGGCCCCTGTGGAGTGAGCATCTGACTTCAGGGTTGAGGGTGGGTGTGCTTGTGGCTCAGAAAGGCTGTTAGCAGCAAAGAAAGAGGAGGCCAGCAAAGGAGGATGAGAACAAGGCTGCTCTGGAACCCCTCTCGGGGGCTCTGGAGGGGAGCAGGTGGTACCCTTTGCTGAGGGGTCAGGCAGCTGGAAGCAAGTTTCAAGCTGGAGGAGGAGCTGGAACTGTTCCGTCTTCCGGGCACTCATGCCCTTTAATTGTGACTGTTCCTTCTCTCCCCAGAGGAGAAGTCCTGTGGGCAGACCCTGGCTGTCTTGGCATACCTGCCCTCAGCAGATGCCCAGTGAGAGGAGGGAGGAGGGCGTACCCTCACAGGGCGAAAATCCGGGAAGGGCTCGGGATGGAGAACACACTTTCCTGTGCCAGGTGGATAGTCCTGGAGTCAGTTCATTGTTCATATCGTTACTAGGGACACATCTCTAAGCATTTAGTGCCAGCTAATGGAGACGTAGAATTTAATCTGTAAAACTGCACGTTGCAAACAATTCCAACCCCTACCTATTGTGCAATGTGTTTTCTTTCAAGAACAAAACCCGGAACGAAATTTAAGTGAGCATTTCTGCTGGCAATTTCTGATCCCTCCATTGAAAAGATTGCTTCATAGTCACCGTTTTTTCCTTCTTTGGTGACTCGAGTTTTCTTGCTGTCCCCAGGTGGCAGTGAGTCAGCCGTAAAGATTGTTCAGGAAAGTCTAGAGGAATCTGGTTCCATTTGAGCAGTGCTGAGTGACACCCAGTGACACATTCAAGGTTGGGTAAGGAGAAACGAGTACCCTCCACTAGACACTTGTCTCTGTCACTTCCACCTTTGTGTGTCCCCTGCCTTCCTGGGGCCCAGAGCCATCTCAGCCAGCTCAGCCAGGCAGTGTGGTGACCCTCAGGCTCCACCCTGACTCAGCCCAGCCCTGGCCCTCTCTAGGGAAAATGAGTCATTTCTTCGACCCCAAATGTTTCTCTTTACATAGAAAGAAGAAAAAAAGGAGTGTGGGTGGGGAGAGCCCTTTGGCCTTCTCCACACTGATTTCTGGCCGAGAAGGGAGGGATTTCAGGGTGACTGTTGGATGGAGCATCCAGACCTGGTTAAAGTCACTAGCTGCAGCTCTGGCAACAGTCAGGGTCAGCCTGGGAACTGTGCTGAGCTATGTGGTGGAAGGTCACTTCCTTTAACCAATGCTGATCCCCTACCCCCTTCCTCAGGGGGCTGTATAGGTTTATTCTACCCCCTGACCTGTCTAAAACCTGATCAAGGTAAGAAGATAAGGTGGGTGGGGGGGCGGTTAGCAAAGTGTTTTTTATTACCTGGAAGATATGGCCCCCTACAGCCAGTCCTCTTAAGTCCCCTCTGGCCTCCTTTTTAACCACCTCCAGGAAGCTTATGCTAACCCTCTTGATTGGCTCTTCTGAGGACTTGGAAATCTAGCTTTAGCAAGGAAGAGAGATGTGATGGATTCTATCAATTAGCGATGTCTACGAGGGCCTGGGGACTGGCAGGCAATCACCTTCCCTAGCGAGACACGGATGGCCTGGGTGTAGTCTTATGCTCTCCCCCAATTTCCTCGTTATTTTTCGGGTGACCTTAAGGGAATCAGCTTACCTCTTCGAGACTCACTTTTCTCATCT
>NW_011892859.1:7482-9368 GCF_000151845.1 Pteropus vampyrus
CCAGGACCCCTCATTGCGTTTAGTCATCATGTCTCCTTAGCCTCCCCTGGTCTGTGACAGTTTCTCAGGGCAGGTATTTTGTAGAATGTCCTGCTTGGGTTTGGCTGTTTGCGACGCCTTCCTCTCAGTGGCATGTTGGAGTGGTCCCCAAGGCCATCGCTTTTTCTCCTGTCCATCTTCTCACACTGATGCTGCCCTTCCCTGGCGAAGGGCCACCTCGGCACCCACCGTCCTACCTCCCAAACCTGCACTTTGCTTGCCCTGCTTACCTCAGCCAGCAGCGCCCCTGTGCAGGGTTGCCTGAATGGAATTCAAGGTGGCACCCAGACTCCTCCTTGACCAAGTTCTATCAATATTCTGCTTCCCCTTCCACTTCTTGCCACCCCTCGCCGGCCTCTGTCAGCCACTCTCTTGCCCTTCCTGCCTCCAGCCTCACCCCTCCAGCCTTTCTTCTTCATTGACGCCTCAGCCGTCTTCCTGAAACACATGTCTGGCCCTGTCACTCACTGCTTAAAACCCTTCCATGGCTCCTATTGCTCTGGGAGCAAGCCAGGCTCCTCCCTAGGAATTCTGTGGCATTATACAATCTAGTCCTTGCCCATTCCTCCAGCCTCATCTCTAGCCTTTCCCCATCTTGCCCTCTCTGCTTTAGCCAAACAGTTATGGTTCCCCCAATGCAGCTTACTCTTCTCTTCATTTCCACCCCTTTGCACCTGCCGTCCCTCTTTGTTTCCTGCCATTAGAATGGGAATTCCATGAGCATAGAGACCTTACCAGGCTTGTTCTTCACTGTCCCTTCAGTACCTTGGACAGTGCCTCGGACAGTGCCTCGGACAGTGCCTGGTGCATAGTAGGTGCTTGATAAATGTCCATTCATCAGTGTAAGGAGAGCCTGGAGGCAAGAAAACTCTTTATCAAATAATTTCAGACAAGCATGAAATTGCAGCAGAGACAAATGCCGTGAAAACAAGTGTCCTGGTGCTATATGTGCCTGTACAGGGGGATTTGACCTAGTCAGGGAGGTTAGAGAGGGCTTCTCTGCAGATGCGATGCTCTAACTGCAATCCAAAGGAGAGGTGATGTTAACTAAGTGGGAAGAGAAGAGCATTCTAGTTACAGGGGACAGTGTGTGCAAAGGCCCCGTGGTTTAAGGGAATGTGAAAGACCGAAAGAAAAGCAGAGTCACTGGCACCTGGGGTAGGGAGAGTGGGGCACGTCATGAACTGTGGCTAAACAGGGGCAGGGACAGAGCCTGAGGTCATCGAATGGGACTTCGAAGTGTGTGTGTCTGTGTGTCTGTGTCTGTGTGTGTGTCTGCGTGAGAGTGGGTGTAGGGAGAGAGGAAGGGAGGAGAGAAGACAGGGAGAGACAAAGAATCATAATCATGTCCAAGCTGTGTGACCTTGGACAAGTCATTTAGTCTGTCCGACCTTCCGTCTCATCTGTAAAATGGGGACAGAACCACCTACTTTGCAGAGTTGTCAAGTGGATAAAATGAAATAAATGTAAAGCACTTTACTTTACCCCATATGGCACATTGCCAGGTTCCTGATCAATGTCCGGTTTCCTCCTGCCCTCTGTCACCTCCCCTGCCAAGCCCAGCTGCAAGCTGTGAGGAGTCATTAACAAGCCCTTGTTGAGTGTCCTCTTTAATCAGAGTCCTTCCCCTCTTCCCTCCCATCTCAGGAGCCCAGAGCTGCCCTCCTGGCCACCACAGGCCTCTGCCCTGGGGGGAAAGCAGTTACCAGCCCAGACCCATCTCCTGCTCTAACCAGCAAGGTGCTAGGATCCCAGTGGCTTGCCTTTCTCTGTGCCCTGCAGGGACCAGTGAGCTACAGGAAAGCAGGCCACTTGGCTCGGCTCACACTGGCGTAGGTGGGTCCCTG
>NW_011892860.1:0-307 GCF_000151845.1 Pteropus vampyrus
TAAACGTGGAGCAGGGAGGGGGCGTCGGGCTGGAGTGAAAGAGTCCGGGGTGCATCACGCTTCTCTTCCAGAAAGCCCGAGCCCGTCCCCACCTCTGGCCTCTGAGCTGCAGCTCTGCCCAGGCAGCCGCCTCCAGGAAGCCACAGGGCCTGCTCTCTTTTTTGTCGTTATTAACCATATTCCCGTCAACCTATTTCCTCTTCCTAAAACCATATTTCCTGGATCCTTTGTGTCTAAATGGGGCCAGGGCAGGTGAGCAAAAGGCAGCTGCAAGAAGACCCACTAGGCACCATTGGGAGCAGCACAC
>NW_011892860.1:3162-4006 GCF_000151845.1 Pteropus vampyrus
GTCTGTGGTCAGTGCTTAACGCAGGTGAGGGGCCTGGAGGCGCCTACGGACCAGGCCGTGAAGGGCAGGAGCCAGGCAGCGGGCACAGTCGGGGCTGCTGGTTCCAAGCACCTCACCTGAGCATCTCACCTGAGCACCTCACCTGCGCGTCCCGGGTTTCCTCTGCGATCTTAATTTGAGGGCTTTTTTGCCCTCTGGAGAGGCTAAGATTGAGAAACAGTTATATTTGCAAACCCGGCAAGATATGGCTCCTTTAAATTTCCTTTAAAAACTGAAAAGTTTTACTTTTAGCCCACAAGAAGGGAGGCGGCTTCTTCGCTGAGCCCAGAAGTCTCCAGAGGACCGTGAGCCCATCGGGCAGACCTCCTGACTCCCACGGTATGGCAGTGACGACATCGCCCAGCGCCCCGCTGCTGCGGAGAAGGTCCCCCGCCCTCTCCCCGGGAACACTCTCCACACCCTCCTCCAGCCCCCACCCCTGGATGAGAGGCGTGTCGAGAAGCGTGGACGCTTTTTCAAACCAGAGCAGGGCCCGCCCTTCGTGCTGTGGGCTGTGGACCTCTCGGACCACGAGGTGGCCTTGGGAATGGAGGTCGCTCGTGCAGAGCAGGGTAGAACAGACCAGGTGTGTCTGGCGGCACCACTGGGCTCCACGCCAGCCCTCTCTGCCGGCCCGCAGGCGCACACGAGAGAGAAGTGACCTCTGCGTCGCTTAAGCCTCTGTTATTATGTGTCTCCTGTCCCTCGCAGCCTAGCGCAGTCCCAACTAATGCCCCCCGTTGCTGGCTTCTTGGCCCTTATCACGTTGGAAATGTTACGTTTATTTACATGAGTATCTGGTTAG
>NW_011892860.1:6241-6766 GCF_000151845.1 Pteropus vampyrus
TGCAGAGTGTTAACAGCGGGCAGATCCAGGGGAGCGAAGGGGTGCGAGGTTCCTTGGACTCGTTAAACTCTTCCAGTGGTTAGACAGTAGAGAATTAGGGGGAATCGCACACGAGCACTCTGAAGTCTGGGTCCCCTGGGGGTTCTTCAGCCTCAGGGACTGGCGGCCCGATGCTGGCCGGGAGGAGGCGGGAGTGGGTGACGGCACACGGAAGGAGCACAGGGTGGATCGGAGGCCCTGGAGGGTGTGAGGGGACAGGTGGGCACACGTCTGGAGGCTGGAAGAAGCCACAGCCCAGGACGAGTGCAGCCTCTCTGGTGGCCTATCCAGAGAAGCATCTCAGGAGCGAGAGGCGGGTGGCAGGGCAGGGGTCCAGCATCGCAGAGCAGACTCTCAGTGCGGGATCAGGACAGAGGTGGCCCCAAGACTCCCTGAGCCGCACTCGAGGGCACCGGCCTGTATCTCCCCGCATCCACTTGGTCACCCCCAGGCTCCCCGCTGTGCCCCGTGCTGCAGCCCTGTCAC
>NW_011892861.1:0-1932 GCF_000151845.1 Pteropus vampyrus
GGGGTATTTTTATTGTTTTGGTTTTGTTTGTTTGGTTGGTTGGTTGGTTTTAAGGAACGGGAAATAGAGCAGAATCAAGGTAAAGTGAGTTCTGGGTCCAATTGGGTAAGGAGCAGTGAGGAGAGAACAGCCACGGGAAGTGAAATGCTGAAGCAGCAAATCACGTTCGGTCCAAGATAACAGACGATGCAGACGTATTATACTGCATGTACTCCTCTCTCTTATTTACCCACCGGGGTGTCAATAGGAATAAAAATAAATAAACGCAAAATCATACAGAACGGAAAAAATAGAGGTGCCGCACTGTGTTTAGGGCTTCCACGCAAGAATTTTGGCGGGGCACATTCAACCCATAACATTCACACCTAAAAAGTTAGCAAAACATGTTTGTTAATTAAGTGGATTCGTCAAATCGTAAGCTATACAAGATCAAGCAAATATACTTTCATTGATTTTATACGTTTGACCTTTTTATTAAATTAATATTCTTCAAAATGCTCTCATTTAGTGTTATTTTTAACTACACGAACCACAAAATTGTTTTTTGCAACCAAGATGCAACTGTGGGAAAGTGTTATCTACTTACGTTTCTGTCGGAATTGTAAAGGGAGTCATTCTATAATTCAAAAATGGACTTGATATCTCAAGAAACTGTTCAGGCTTCTTTATTATTATTTCTAAAAAGAAACAGGCAGTATGATGTACTTTTTCATCTTCTAAGATTACATGCAGAACTTAACATTTAATGTAGCACTAATTCGATTATCATTTACACAGCAAGTTTCAATGGAGTTATGTAGGAATGTCTTAGAATATATAAGTTTTTTTAAATTACTAAAGTATATAGATCATGCCAATGTGAAATTTCTTTAGCTTACTCTTCAGTTGCTTTTCAGATTTACGACAATGAACAATGAAGTCTCAATGAAGAACGTTAGCAATGTCTTCTGGAGTTATTACTTGGCATTTCCTCCTAGTTCAAGTACAGGAATGACTTTCTATAAAAGTCTTTTACTGAAAAAAAAGGTGTTCTCTTAGTGAACCTCTACCACACAATTGCTCAGGACATGAAGAGGAAACGCCGACTAATGCATGGAAATACTAGTGGAAGAACAGAAATGTAACAAAATAAAAACTGTGAGTAGAAAAGAAAGCCGTAGGGCAAGAAAGGACATGTGGCTATTCCTCAAAGTCTGCAGCTGACCTGGATATAAGAAATTCTCAGTAGATAGGGGTCACAGCCCAGGCACTAACATGGTGAACACTGGAATTAAACATTAGCTATGGTTATTTTAACAAAAGCTCTTGCAACGGAGGAAAGAATGCCCACTGACGGAAAAAAAGGTGAGGCCCTGACACGTGCATGACTTTTCTGTGCTTGTTCTGGGGTAACCTCTAAAATGATCTCTCTCTCTTCATTTCCTGTTAATATTCACTATGAATATTAAACCTACTAGAGAGAAGAAACACAGTCGTATGGTGAGCCTCAGGGTGGGACAGTGCAATCACGGAATCCCACCAATCCTTAGCTGTTCCTCCCCAGCTTACAAAAGCAGTTGCTCACATAGAAATACACAATAATCGGCAGCGAAATCAGAAAACACCTGTATGTACGACACTTTTCCTTTAATTCACCAACTCCTTGATGATCTGAATGAACAATGGCTTCAAGTGTGGCTCCATGCATTTAACTAAAATTTTGTATTTAAAGGTAAAATATTTCCTTCTGAGTGTCATATGGCATTTTTTTTGGCACCATCAGCTCACAGCAGAAACACAAGGAATGTAAAGAAATGACTGAAATAATCAAGCAGGATGGAGAGAGGCAGATAGGCCTAAAAAAAAAAAAATTGACCATTTCTCCTCTCCATCCAAAGCAGATACTTCTTTAATCTTTATTTTTTTCTGATAAGAAGAAAACATTTTGTGCTG
>NW_011892861.1:4177-6593 GCF_000151845.1 Pteropus vampyrus
TAAATTTATGAAATTGTCATTAGGACCAGAAACCTACCTATCAGCTTATTCCAAATTATTGCCTCAGCTAGAACATGCCTTGCTCTTGTGCCTGTTTCTCTACAGTTCAATCTATACTTTGTAGGGGTGGGGGCACAGAATAGGGAGGGGTATCTGTGAGATGGAACAGTTCTTCCCGAACCTAGGGATTAATGAATCATTATAACAATTAATTAATAATTGTAAGAAGGAATTAGTGTACTATTGGGTCCTGATGAGCCATTTAAGTGTTATATTCAAAGAGAAAAGTAATTTGATGTTTTTGTTTAAAAAGGCCTAGTTAAAAAGTAGATGAAATTGCCACATCCCCTTTATCCATTTTTGTGGATCTTAGTAATTTACTAAAAAAAAATCAGAAATTCTGGAATTATACCTTAGAGTGACTTAAAAACTTATTTTTTATAGATGTTCTAAAGTCTAACCCTTTATTCTACAACTTTCATCCTGTCAAATTTTAGAAGTTTCCCAATACTTGAAAGTAATCCCTTCTATGGAAATTTATGGTAGAATTTATTGATGTTATTTAATAAGACAATGCCTCAGTTAATAGTAATAAAAAAGTATATTACTATAAAATTTATATTTAAATAATATCCAAAAAGATATCATACTCAAAGTAATATTTATAAGCTGAATATTTTCCAGATAGTTTACTATTCATAAAATTTGCTATATATCTCAATCCTTCCTACAATTGCAAACAAAGTTATAGTGTATTTACTTTCTTTTTTGGAACTGTCAAGCCTTTAAAAAAATAAGACAACTTAAAGCATTTTGAAAATGTAAAGTATTGTGTCAAATAATTAAATATGATATTAGCATCTATTGTATTATTTGAATAATCCACAAATGTACTAGCCTGATTTAAGATATGTAAGTCAATACTTCATACTTTATTTTATTTCTAACATACTGCAGAAATTTCTGAATAAAGTAAAGTAAATGCTAGTAACAATATAGTTTGATGTTGAGAAACTTTGTTAAAGGGTCTCAAGTTTCCTCAGATTAGAGTTAGGGGCAGAGAGGAATTTAGAGTGAAACATTCTAGTGAAATGCTGAGTAGGCACTCAATAAATATTTTAAAACAATTCATGTGTTAAGACTTAAACCTGGTTTCTTTGCCTGGAAGACCCTTACATTCCTTTACCTCATCCCACCTCAAGCATTCTAAATGCACAGGTTTGAGCAGGTGGGAGAGGCTTTTTTAGAACCCCCAAAAGCAAGAGGATGAAAGAAATGTGGAGTCATTCATGTCACCTTTTTATTTCACAAGTTTTGTTGTTTTCTTTGTGATCTGAACCAATTCTTTAAGTAAGTAAGGTATCGACTTAATTTTATATGTTGGTCTCATTGTCTCTGGGGCTATAGTTTTTAGCAATGTACTCCATTTAACAAAATTCCATCAGAACAGAGTTTTTTTTCTGTAGATTTATCTTTAAAACACTGTATCTCTATTATATTCTGATTTGTACCTGGAGAACTAGATCATCTTAGTAACTTCTATAAAATAATCAGCAGGCAAGTTAGGGAGACTGTGCCATAATAGTTCATTACAGCCTTGAAGTTTATTCAATTACTGTTACAGACACTGGGCTAATTCCTGAGCCTTGGGGCCCCTTAAGCCATTTTCAACCCCACTCGGAGGATTTATAATACTCTTTATGTCCTAAATTCCTCCCACACCTTGAGCTGCCTCTGAGACTTCTCCCCTTGCAATCTATTCAACCTCTAATGGATTCAACCTGAATCCAGTGAGTCCTCCTCCACCTCCAGACTTTCCAACACAAGTTCCCCTCTGCTGACTAACATGTACTGTGTAGTTAGACCTACACTGGTTATGTCTGCACATACAGACTTTTTTTTCTTGTCATCATTCCCTAAACAATATGGTATAACAATTATTTACATAGCATTTACATTGAATTAGGTATTATAAATCATCTAGAGGTAATTTACAATATAAAAGAGGATGTGCACAGATTATATGCATATACTATGCCATTTTATTTAAGGGACTTGAGCATTCTTGGATTTTGGTATTCATGGGTGGTCCTGGAACCAAACCCTTGTGGACACTAATGGATGACTGTATAACACTGCACTAGCTAGTCTTATATTCTAGTGTAGTGAATTCAGAACATATGGAATTCTAGAAATAAAGTGCTAGATTCTAAATGTTTCCCAAAGGGTTAAGATTCAGTAAGCCCCAAACAAAATAGCGTGTTTGTCTAAATAAACTGAAGCGTAATCTGGCAGTTGTTACCGTTTATAAGACAAGGAAGGTAAAAATGATTTTTATGTCCAAGAACAAAAGATAATTTAAAAAATATGGGAAACACATGCAACTACTAAATATTATGTTGCCAAATATTTAAGC
>NW_011892861.1:9398-11991 GCF_000151845.1 Pteropus vampyrus
GACAGCCTTGGCTTCTGTCTCATATGTAGGATCTTGCCCCAATATCTATACTCATCTGAGGGCCTAACGATTGTGGGCAACCTTAAGCAAGCTTATTTATATAGGTCGAAACAGGAGATACATTTCTATTCTCCAAAGATTTCCAACATTTTAGGAAACAGCCAAAATAATTATCATTCTAGGAGACTGAGAGCTTACAGTCCAACAGAGACTGCAGAGAGTACTGTACATCTGATGAGGGTCTTGAACCGTGAAGTGACCATTTGAATTTTTCCTTTTCCTTTTCCTTTTCCTTTTCCTTTTCCTTTTCTCCATCTTTACTCCTCTTCTTCCCAACATCCTTTGCATCTGCTTTCTCTAACATATTAAAAAATACAATACATCTTTTAACTATAAAACCTCAAACTCTATTTCTTATTCAGTCATTATGTTGGGGAGAAGGCCAAAATAATAGTATTATTTAAATGTAAAACAATATAGCTTCAAATTTCCCCAAACACTACTCACCTCTAATTAGAAACATTAGAATAAAGCAAGACAAAATTTTGAAATTTGACGTGTATTGTGAAAGAACTGCAGCATTTATTTATTATAGGCTATACGTAATTTTATGTTAAATAGAAGTGATCATTTGAATATGATTTATGTGCATAACAATATAACGTCAGGATAATGTTCTCATTTTAAAAGCAAAAATCAAAGAAAAGCAAAGCATATACTTAAAGTTGAGTCCTAAATGTGGACCCTGTCAGATCTTTCTTATTTGGGCCTGCATCTCAAGGAAACACAGTTTGCTGTCTCCAGAACAACTTCTGGTGGAATCTGGATGCCCAACCTACATCTCATTGCCAATGTGACTTGTGTAGTCAAACCCTGTACACAGAACTATCTGCACCATTTGAATTTCCATTCATACTGACATTTCTGTGAAATGTGTTCTCCTTCAACTTAAAAAAAAAAACTCCAAGATTTTTTAATTCCCTAATGAAGCTCGTTCACTTCTGAAAAAAAAAAAATGCAGATTTCTGCCATTTCATTCTTTTATCATCTGCTAAATTTGTAATAACTCTTGGTCAGTTGTTGTTTTTTTAATTTGCATACGTAAAAACTGTGACATTAACAACTTGTAATATTTCTTGGCCCCTAAACCTGTCTCATATCTTAGCTTTTATAGTAGATTTAACACCTATGTTAGATATAAAGGTGAACATAACTGTAACTTTAAGTTACATGAGACATTTAATTGGGAAACTAAAGTATAAAAAATAGGTTATCAGAATTTTATTTTGTGTATTTTCTATAAATACTTGACTTTAATGAATAAGTTAATTTTAGCTAGCAATACATAACTTCATATGTGATTTTAAAATAGAACTATAAAAGTTTTCAAACTTCTATTCAGAATTCATAATTTAGAAATAATGTAATTGATAATAAAAATTATAAATGGAAAAACTGTACTTTCACATAGAAATAAATGTGGATAGTATACAAGTGTTTACCAAAATGTGTTGTTGCTAATACTGTAAATAAATGTGCTGCTCCTCTGCCATGGCACGCCACCCATATCAACTCCACTCTAAATAAAGTTAGCAGTTGAGTCCTGGAGATGACCTTCCCCCAGTTCTGCAAACCTCTGCAACATCTATTTCATTTTTATTTATTTTTATTGAATAATTTTTTTCTTTAGTACCTTTTCTTTTTCTCTCTTTTTTTTTTTTGTATTTTTGATTTTTTGCTACATCTATTTTAAATCACCATGAGAACCTTCATCTTCCACCTCCACCTCACTCCCAGCTCACAGACAGGCTGCTTATAAACAGAGAAAACAGAAGGCTTTTGTCACAAACACTCAGCTTCTCCCTGTGAAACCCGTTCACCCACCTACATCTGCAGTAAATGGTAAATAAATCATAATCTAATCTCTGTCTATTTTACACTTCCTGAAAAAATAAACAGGACAACTTTTCTCCTTTGTTGTTTTGGTCCATTCCACCCGACATATAACATAAAAGAAAGATATGTTTGATGGAAATTGAAAACTTAATGTCTCTTCCTATATTAATACTATATCAATTGTGTATCATCAAAAGTGTATAATTGCCTTTGATTTTTAAAGAGAGTAAAACATGGAACAATAATTAACGTGTAGTTAACACCATTAGAAGTTCTGAAATCCCAGCAAGGAAAGACCTTAATTATTTCTGCAACACTTAATGCACAATAATGACAATAAGGAATCACTCGATTTAGCAATGATCGCAGAGCATTTATATACATTAGCCATACCGAGTAACACTGTGATATAAAATGTCTTACCCTTTGGAAATCTTTCGCTTTTCTCGAGTAATTTTAGTGTGGTCATTGACGGTTCAGGTTTGAATTCTTTGCCCTCTTTCACTTCTTTCCCATCCTTCACTTCTTTCCCTGCTTCTTTTAATTTGGTATCTATCACTATGGTTTTGCTTTCAGAGATGGACTCCTCTGACAGCTTAAATTCAGGCAATACTTCTTTCAAGAGCTCCCAAACTTTGTCCATATATCCTGGGCTTTGACAAAAACACATCGACATTAATTTTCAAATGAGCTTTTC
>NW_011892862.1:0-326 GCF_000151845.1 Pteropus vampyrus
TCTGTAACACACACAGACAATATTCCTACAGAGAAGTCAGGCATTAGGGGGTAGCTGCAGCTGCCTTGAGGAGGGAGGGGCATCCTGGGAACAGGGGACAGAAGAACATGAGTCCTCGAAACCCCTGAGTCACAAAGGGTTTAAAGGAAACTTGGGCAGTGAAGACAAAAGAGCACCAACCCATGGAGTCATCAAGAGAAAGGAGTCTCTGGATTGCGGGGCTGGGGGTCCGCATGAAGGGCTGGGACTTGGGGAACAAGGCAGGACCCTGAGGGTGACACGAACATACAGGGTCCCGAACGGCACATGGATACAGAAAGGAAAAA
>NW_011892862.1:2386-3454 GCF_000151845.1 Pteropus vampyrus
GGAACACGAACCTTCCTCTGCAAAGCTCTCAGCACCCAGGAGACCCCTATCCATCTTCCCTGGCAGCTAAGAGGCCCCAGGGAGGCCAGGCCTCTAAGTAAGTCTTACTTCCCATTCTTGCATCTTCTCGCAGGACCGGGCTCCTGTGTTGGGGCCCAGGGTTAAGGGAGCCTAATGTTGCTGGTAGAAAGGAAGGGGGAAGGGAACTGGGCCTTCGGCAGCAATGCTTCTGGCTCTGTCCCGTCAGTAGCTGTGTGTGGCTGGGCAAGCAGCTTGACCTCTGTGAGCCTCAAGTTCTCCACCTCCTCTCCCGATCTATGCTAAAACTGGAATAATACTAATACTAACACTAACACTAACACTAACACTAACACTAACACTAACACTAACACTAATACTAATGCGAATGCTAATGCTAATGCTAATTCTAATACTAACACTAACACTAACACTAACACTATCGCTAACGCTAATACTAACACTAACACTAACACTAACGCTAATGCTAATGCTAATGGTAATGCTAATGCTAATACTAACACTAACACTAACACTAACACTAATGCTAATGCTAATGCTAATGCTAATGCTAACGCTAACACAAACGCTAATACTAACACTAACACTAACACTAACACTAACACTAACACTAACGCTAACGCTATCACTAATGCTAACGCTAACGCTAATGCTAATACTAACACTAACACTAACACTAATACTAACGCTAACGCTAATGCTAATACTAACACTAACACTAACACTAACACTAACACTAATGCTAATGCTAACGCTAATACTAACACTAACACTAACACTAACACTAACACTAACACTAACACTAATGCTAATGCTAATGTTAATACTAATACTACCAACTTCTTCACAGGGCTGTTTTGAGAACTCAATGACATGATTCATGTAACATGCTTAGCATGGAACCTGGTGCCTAATTTCTTAATAAATGGTAACCACTATTATTATTATTATTATTATTATTATTATTATTAACTATCTTATCTGAGATCCACAGTTTGGCCCTGTGGCATTCAAGGCTCTGATGAGACT
>NW_011892862.1:7774-9564 GCF_000151845.1 Pteropus vampyrus
TCTGAAAACTAAAGAGGCCTGGATCAGAATGGCAGAGTTCCATCCTGAAACAGCCTAATGGGACCCCTGTCTTCTCCATCCACCCACCCATGTTGACATGTGAAAAGCTAAATGACTTTCATGCTTCCCACAGAATGGGTGGGTGTGATGGTTAGTTTTCTGTGTCAACTGGCTAGACCACAGTACCCAGTATTTAATCAAACACTAATCTAGGTATTACATGAAGGTATTTTGTAGCTGTGGTTAATATCTACATGAGCCAACCTTAAATAAAGGAAATTACTCTCCATAATGTGGATGAGCCTCATCCAATCAGCTGGAAAGCAAAAAAAAAAAAAAAAACTGAGGTTTTGTAGAATAGAAATTATACTTCAAGACTGCAGCATCGACCCCATCTGAGTTACCAGCCTGCCTGCCCTACAAATTTTAGACTTACGGATTCCCTATGGGTTCCATTGCTCTGGGGAACCCTGATAAATGTGAGTAAATAAGAGAAGTCAAATTCTGTAGGTCTTACTAACATAAAGAAACTCCCAACGGCAATAGCTGGATCAATCTGATCCAAGAAAAACCTATAAAACCTATAAAATAAAGTGCAGATCCAGGCTCCATACTGACATAAATAATTGAATAAACAAATAGGGAATAAAGGACAATTCTACACAGCAGAATTCCAATTAATAAATGTAGAAGAAATGATGGACATTCTGTAAAAAATCTGACCAGTACTCTTCAGAAGTGCCAAAGTCACAGGAGGCAAAATAAGACTGAGGAATTATCCCCACCTGGAGGAGGCTAAGGACAACTCAATGTAGTATGAGATCCAAAACTGGATCCAGGATCCAAAAAGGGGTAGAAATAGAAACTCTGGCCAAATTCTACTAAGATCTGTAGATTAGTTAATAGCATCCGATCAATGTGAATTTCCTGGTTTTGATAATTGTGCAGTGATTCTGTAAGATATCAGCATTAGGGGAAATTGAGCAAATAGCACATGGGAACCTTTTGTGCCATTTTTGCATACTTTCTGTAAGTCTAAAATCATTTTGAAATAAAAATTTTAGGTGGGTCCTAAAGAAGACACAGATTAGGGGTTGGAATGAGAGCCAGAGGACAGGTAAAGAATGAAGACCTTGGAAGGGAAGAGGGATTCAGCCTGGGAAGGTCTCCAGATGCATCAGGGAACCAGACAAGGGTTGCTCAGACTACGAAGGCAGAAGCAGAAGAATGCAGACTTCTCGGAGAGCGTAGCAAACAGACTTGGCCTAGGGACAAGATGACACAGGTGGGTATTCCAGCTTTGGGATCATCACCTGGAGACAGCCAGACTCAACATCTAATGATAATAACCACGATGTCACCACCACAACCAGAGCTGTCACAAATCACTAACTACCGTGCACCAAGAACTGAAATCACTCTCCATGTCTAGCTAACTTAATCCTCACCACAACCCTGCAGGAAGGTCTTTACGACCCCGGCTTATAGATGGAGAAATTGAGAATCAGGGCACTTCAGAAAACGGCCCAAGATCACTCAGCTGTAAGCAGCGGAGGCAGGAAACAAATCCAGTTCTGACTCCCAAGCTCCCAAATCTTGGAACAAAAGAGACCTTGATTGCCCCCAGTCCAACCTCCCTCCTCACAGTGCAATATGGCTACTGAGAGCTCACCATCTCACAAGACAACCTGGTCCAGTGGGGACTGCTCTATCTTCCCTGGAGGTTCAGGTGGGCTTAGTAATGAGGAACTTCCTCCACCCAACCCAACTGCAGCCTCTGTCCTGGGACC
>NW_011892863.1:0-1420 GCF_000151845.1 Pteropus vampyrus
CATCTGTCTGGGACCCTTGAGCTACCACACAGAGCCCTCGCTACCAGCAAGCAGGGCCAAGTTCTGTCCATTTGGCAGAAGAGTCTGGCAGATGGTGACAAGCATTTGTTACCCCCCAAGTTTACAATGAAATACAGAGAGCTGGCACTGACCCTCCATCATTAATCTGGTAGTTGAGACATTTCTGATCTTCCCCAAACTCATAGGCTCCACCTCCTCCCTATGCCCCACTGACCCTGATTTGACCCTCCGTATAGCCTCAGCCCATGATGTATTGTCACTCGTGTAGGCTGGGCTCATTTATTCAACAAATATTTATGAAGCACCTCAGAGGTGCGGAGTATGAAGAATTGAGGATATACGACAAATGAGACAGACACGTGGCACCCACGATCTGGTAGGGGGATGGAATCACAGTCTATTTAAAATTGTGACTTGTAGTAAGTGCTGTAAAGGAAGTTAAAAACAGGAAGATATGAGAATGACAGGGGAACATAAATTTTGATTAGAGCAGGGCCAGCGGTGGACGGGGCGAGTTCTGGAAAAAAATCTCTCGGGAACCAACATTTGAGATGAGAGCTTGGGATAATCAAGAGGACAGGTAAAACGTGAGGCCCAGGGAGGGCGCAGGCTGGCATGGCAGGAGAGAGGAGGCCAGACCGTGACAGGCCTGGTGGGACATGCCGATGGCCAGAGATTTCATTCTAGGCGCAAATTTGTGTGTCACTTATTATGAGTCTGTATTAGTTTCCTAGGATTGCCATAACCAAGTGCCACCAACTGGGTGGTTCTAAAAACAAGAAAAGTTTATTCTCTCACAGTTCCAGAGGGTAAAATCTGTAATCGAAGAGCTGGCAGGGCCAAGCTCTCTCTGAGGGCTCTCGGGAAGAATCACGCCATGCTGCCCCCGAGCTCCTGGTGGTTGCCAGCAAACCTTGATGTTCCCTGGCTTATATGCATCACCCCAATGCACCTGTCTTCATGCGGCTGCTTCTCTCCACGTGTCTCTCTGTGTCTTCTCCTTTTCTTGTAAAGACACCAGTCATTGGGTTCAAGGCCCAGCATAATCCATTGTGACTTCATATGAATTACATTGCAAAGAATCTATTTCCAAATTAGCTCACATTCTTCGGTTCTCGGTAGACATGAATTTGGGGGAAATACTATTCTACCCAGTACAGGATATCAAGCAACAGATGAGTATGATGGAATTTATTTCAAAAATATGACTCTGGCATCAGTGTGAAGAATGGATCGGGGTGAGGAAGACAGAAAGTAGGAGCTGGTGAAGGGCAGTGGGGGTTGATGGAGAGAAGGGCACAGAATCAAAATCTGTTTTAGTGATCGTGTTGACCCACTGGGCCATGGATTAGCTATGAGGGACAAAGGACAAGGGTCGAGAATGCCTCCCGTTGTTTGG
>NW_011892863.1:3170-4875 GCF_000151845.1 Pteropus vampyrus
TCATACACTGCTGGTGGGACTGCAAATTGGTACAGTCACTACGGAAAACAATATGGAGGTTCCTCAAAAACCTAAGAATTGATCTACCATATGATCCAGCAATCCTTCTACTGGATGTTTACCCCAAAGACTTGAAAACTCATGTCCATAACGATATTTGCACACCGATGTTCATAGCAGCATTATTCACAGCGGCCAGGACATGGAAGCAACCGAAGTGTCCTACGATGGATGATTGGCCAAAGAAGCTGTGGTATATATATACAATGGAATATTACTCAGCCATAAGAGATGAAATATTGCCATTTGTGACAACTTCGATGGACCTCGAGATAATCATGCTGAGCGAAATAAGCCAGACAGAAAAAGTTCAAAATCACATATCACTTACGTGTGGGATATAAACTTAAAAACAACAAAGGAACAGGACAAACAGAGACTCATGGACATGGACTATGGACTAGTGGTTACCAAAGGGTAAGGGGTGGGGGAGGAGAGGGGTGGTAGACGGGATAAAGGGGGTCAAATATAGGGGGTAGGGGAAGGGCGAAGTGGATAAAGGGGATCAAAAATGTAGTAGCTGAAGGAAACTGGACTCTGGGTGGTAAACACACAATAGAACATACAGATGTCAAACTATGATGTACACCTGAAAATTATATAATTGTATTAACCAATGTTACCCCAAAAAACTTAATTTAAAATATAAAAAAAAAAAGAAAAGAAAAGAATACTGGCATTAAGCAAACTGCACCTGAATCAGATCAAACCTCCAGATCTAAGTTCCAGCTTCCAGGAAGTACGGGGGACAGAGGACCATGTCACAGGACTCCGAGGATGCCAACAGCAAGAACCCGGTGTGGGAAACCACAAAATAACTGACCAGTCCATTGCCAAGGGGGAAAAAAGAGGGAGAGAAAAACTACAGCTAGAAAGAAACTTAAAAGACTTAGCTGCACGCAATCTGGGGCTCTTCGAGCCTGACTTGAACAAAGTGTTTTAAAAAAAAAAATTTGAGGAAATTGAACATTAAACACTGACTGGAGTGACAGCCGATGTTTCAGGTGTGATAATGGTGTTGTGATCATGTTTAAAAAAAAAAAAAAGAGTCATTATCCTCTAGAGCTGCCTGCTGAAATATTCCTGGATAAAACACTAGAGCGTCAGGGCCCTGCTCTGAAATCTTCCAGGCGGGGAGTGGAGGGCAGAGAGACGAAGTGGACTGGCCCTGAGCTGGCCGTTGTTGAAACTGGATGGCGGGAGCGGGGGACTTTGTTACATCACTCTCTCCTCTGCTGTGTGTGTTTGAAATTTTCTGTGATGAACAGGAATTTAAAAATAAATAAATAAATACATTTAAAGACCTCTGGCCAGCAGACTCCTAGCTCTGCCACTGGCCAGCTGGGGCTCTTGGCCCCACCTGCTCCTGGCTCTCGCAGAGCCACAGCCTCCTCTGGGTGAGGATTCCTGCCTTGCAGGGACTGGTGTCTGGTACGAGCTCCGTAACTCTCAGTTATTTCTGTTATTTATTCATTTGTTTGTTTGTTTATATTTAGTCTCTGTTTCTTTTGGGACATTCTCAGCAGGGCACCAAATTACTGGATTATCCCCCAACGGGCCTCAACTATTTTTCACTTTCTCTAAGGAGGTTCATTTGATACCCAACTCAGCCAAGGCGAGTCCCTCCTCGGAGTCACCCTGATAC
>NW_011892863.1:13185-15200 GCF_000151845.1 Pteropus vampyrus
CATAGTCAGCGTCTGCCACCCTCACAGTGTCACAAGACCCGAATGTCCCTTCTGACAATGCCTCTGCTTTCAACCTCTACAATCACTTTTTCTTTGTTTTAACATAAAATTATTTTCTGGGCACTGACAAGATTTTATTGTTCATAAAATCGATTTAAAACAGCAACCACGGACACATCATTTAAGCCAACCCTCCTGGGTCAACAGATTGGAGAAGCACAATGAATTTTCATCGAGAATGACCTCAGTGCAAGGTTGTCGCCAATAAAAAAGTAAGTTTCATCCTGATCAAAGACAATGTCTGTGTTCGATTGCCGGTTGTAGGCATACTTTCCAAAGTAATGTGCCTGCTCTGTGCCTGCGGTGAGCGGAAACGTCTGTGGGGGAAAGTTAATGAGGCTGGAAGGGTCCAGCAAAACAGATTCTGTAAGAATTCCCAGACATGAAACAAACTTTCTCTACAAAATGACTCGGTTATTTAAAGCGCAATGTAGCTGTGGCCCTGTTAATACCCTATGGTCCCAGGATTGAAGCTTGAGAATGATTCATTCAGTGTTTCGGAGGAAAGGGGACACCTCGTGACCCCCATCGGAGGGGCCAGGGCCGCGGCCCCAGTGTGAGAGGACGGGGTGGACAAGGTGCTGTCTCTCTTCCCTCCGCACAAGAGACAGACTTTTCCAACCCAGTGAACGCAGCAGAAGAACTCAAAGCGAGGCCAGCTGCAGCCTGCCTTGTGCTCGAAGTGCCTCCCAAGCAAATGCCATCTGCGGATTCTGTTTCGATGTTGTTTGTTCTGTCTTCCAGACATGAACCCACCAGGGATGCCGAGTGCCTCCGCTGGGCATCTGTAAGACAGAGCGCTGAAGATCAAGTCTAAAAACCACCCCCGCCCCCAGCTTGCCAGCAACACGACCTTGAGTCATTGCTTATGTTCACGTTCCAAGTGGGGTCTTCAGGACCACCACCAAGGGGTCGGCATGGGGGCCTGGCGCACGAGATGATAAAAATACTATCATATTGTTGGCTCTTCAAGAGAAGGAAGAAAGAAGTGGACCACTCCAGATGGCCAGGCCGCAGTCTTAATAAGTGGTGGACTTACATGCGAGGCTTGATCCGGGCTGCCAAAGATGAGTAGATCTTCTGCTCGCCAAAAAATATAAAAGTTTATATAGAGGCCTTAAGTGGGTTCATTCACTACATATTCCAAACGAACGATCTCAGCAGCGCCTTACTCACTCGGGGCTGCGATCTTGAAACAGCAGCTAGTGAAGGAATAGTAGCCGGACCTAAATTCCAGGGTCAGGGAGTGGGTGAGGAGCCTCCCACAGCAGGAGCCAGCACGCAGGTCGACCAGTAGTCTCACGCTCCATGACTTCCTCCAGCGCATGAGCTAACCGTCGCTGAATGTGGGCTCTGCACTTAAATCTGCGATAAATGGTAGCAAATTCTAGCCATCTTCAACCTTAAAGTCTCTCCTGCTCAACCGTGTGCAAAGAGCACAGTCTAAGAGGAATTCTGTGGAATCCTTTGGGCTCATCGTATCCCCTCGGGGAACAAGGTTGCTCTCTGTTTCCTACAGGGAGAGCCTCACAATGGATTCTTGAAGAGGAAGTAGGTAGAATGAAGGGAAAGAATCCTTACATTCTGTTGCCCCTCTACTGGAAAGACATGCCCTGATCCTCTCAGCCTCTGGCAGCTGGTCCAGGAAGAAGGCAAAGTTTGTGAACCATCAGAAGAAGTGCGTCGCCATGATCAAGAGCAAGTTTGAACTCTGCCTTGGCAGAAATCTTCAGCAAACTACTGCGCCCTGAGCCTCGGTGTCATTTCTGGTACGATGGGGCTAACAGCAGCCACCCCAGAGGACTGAGCTGAGGCATATAAAGTGCCTAGCACAGTGCCTCATTCTACACACGCAGGTATGAGCCCATCTAGCACAAATTGTTTTGCAGGAGCCAATGAACTTCCTTCCAGTTTCACATTGTTACATAATTTTCCAGGATCCACACCAAACACAT
>NW_011892864.1:0-2370 GCF_000151845.1 Pteropus vampyrus
AGTCTACATTCAGGGGGACAACTGGCTGTTTGCTGTTACTGTTATTTTCAATTATTCTAATCATGGTACTAGACACCAATTTTAACAAACAGCTTCTCAAGAAAACAGTAGAACCTACCTGATCACGGAGCTACCCATTTTTTAAAATCCTAGTATACAGATTGTTTTACTAATAATTTATGCTGATTAAGAAATTGTTCAAACCAAAAGCCTGTATTACAAATATTTCCATTATACAGTTAGATAATCATATACCTAAGAAATGCCTCTTAACTGGTTCAATCATTATGAACCACATCAAAACTTCAACATGAATAAGAAAACCTGAGCATTTATTTCACTGATTTACAGAAGTAAATCAAACAAACTACTCAAAACATTTAGCAATCCAGACCTTCTCATCCATTACTTGAAAAAATTAAGTTAAAGCATTGTCCCTGATGCACAATTATTATTTTGCTTAGAAAAACATATACCATAAGCTTAGGTCGCACTGGCATACACACGACAAGGGTGAAAAACAAAGAATAAAAACTGGATTAACTTTTTTCAAGAGGAAACAAAGTTGTGTCGAAAACTGTTAAGAAAGTACAATTTCGATGGCCATCAGCCTTGATCTCTGCTCTTCAGTCAATTCATCTTAAACATACTCTATAATAAAGTGGACTTCACTAACTCAGAATTTCTGTCTGATACATCCACCAGTCACAAGCTGACAACCAGTCAATTGTACCATTACCTTGGTTTTAAAAAGTGGGATAAGACTTAAAGTTTACTTGCTTTTTTGAAGAAAAGCATAACTGCTTTCAAGTACTACAGAATTTGATTTCACACAAATGCCATACTAGTTCTGATCGATTGTATCTAGTCAGTTATTTTATTTAGCCGGTATTACGTATTAATTAAAACAATTTCAAGTTTAGAAACTCTGTTAGCCAAGCAAACTCAGCATACAGGTTTGTTTTCTGATAAACTCTACTGATTACAAAGTTAAAAATTACTACAAATGCCTTAACTGAATTTCTTTTTTGAAATTCTATTTTGGACTTATTTGGTCAGAATGCCTCTTCTTCCAAAAGATACAAATTAGTGACATTCCACAGCCTTACATTTAACAATTAATTGTCGGGGGCATCTCGACCTTTCCCCACACTTATTTTTACCTTCTCCAGCCTCTCGAAGTATTCCCTGAGGAACGCCATGGGTCTCTCCGGCCGAGCAGTGCACAACTGCACAATAGAGTCCTTCAGCAGGGCCTGAATGTTGTGCTTCTGCACGTACAGCTCACATTCCCGGAGGCTGCGCTCCTCTTCACTGGCGGCGGTGCTGCCAGACGCCATGGTTCTCTGTGAGGAAACACACGCACAGACAGACAGACAGACAGACACACACACACACACACACACACACACACACACACACACGCTTATGTCAACTATTTACAAAAGGCAAATACCAATTTGGCTTTTTTTCTTCCTAAGTTTTTTTTTTTTCAAAGGAGGTGGGGACTAGAGAATAAGATATGTAAAGAAAGAGGATTCTTCCAAAGAAGTGCTTCATTCAGTTCCTGCTGCAGGATCTACGTTCTGCAGGCAGCAACAGTAAGAGGCAAGAACCTCAGCTCCAGGAGGAAGCATGAGACACTATCCCCTGCAGAGGCGGGCTGCTGGGGAGTCGGGCCCTTAAGAGAATTTCATTCAGTCCTCCCCCTGCAAAAGAAATCATGATGACGTGGGAAGTGTGTAAATGGTAAACAGGACAGAGAATTACAAGGGCGCAGAAGTAGGCTCTAAGTGAAAGCAAATAAGCACAATGAAGAACAGCTGACATTACCTATAGGTAAGTCCAATCCCAGAAGACTGTCCTAATGTCACCTGGCAAACCACTGGAGCAAAGGATCTGATTAGCCAACTACTAGCATAATCAAAAAAATTTAAAGCACAATAGGAACGCCAGATGAGTTTTTAAAACCTTTTATTCCAGACTCTTACTAGATTCTAAACCTAAATTATAACACGCTTACCCACTGGTAAAAGGGAAAATCCCTACTTAAAAAAAAGAAATTTACCAAGTAAATTAAAAAATTTGGACAGGAAAATGTTTAAACATTTTCTTCATCTGGACAGGAAAATATTAAAGTACTATAAATTTTAAACTTACAAGATTCAACAGGTAAACTGTATTTACTGAATTTTAGAGGTTTCAAATCACCTTGATGTGAAGTAAAATAGATAATAATGGGCAGCTAACCTTACCCTGGAATTGAAAGCTTATTAATTTAAAAACAGTCATAAACTGCTTTCCTTCTTATTCCTAGTTATTAAACAATTAAGATTTGAAGATAAAAGCAAGTTCTCTCTACTCTGCAAA
>NW_011892864.1:3395-4062 GCF_000151845.1 Pteropus vampyrus
GGCCCGGGGCGTGAGGCCTGCGGGGAGGCGCCCGCCGAAGCCGGGGAGGGGCAGGGGGTGCGGCCGTCCCCCTGCAGGTCGCTCCCCGTGACGCCATCTTGGATCGGTCCAGCGCCCCCAAACGGGGGGCAGGGAGGCGACGCTCGCCCCACCGGGTCCCTTGTCGACCCCACTTACCTGGGAACAGGCAGCGGCGGGCGCTGGAATGCGAGTGCGAGTCTGCGGCTTGCTGGGCTCTGCAGGCACTTCCTTCGCAGCCCAGCTCCACTCTGCAATAGCGGCTCAGCGGCGGCTCCACCGGAAACGACCCGCCCGCAGCCAATCAGCGCTCGGCTGCTGACGTCAATGCGCCTCGCTCTGGCCAGAGCCGTCGCCTTGGCAACCTTAAAGGCCCGACGGCCCAGTTTCTCTCCCGCCCCTCCCTGAAGGACCCCTGCCCCTCCACATCCTCGAATCTTTCTTCTGTTCTCCTGTCTTACCTCCTCCCTTATCCGCAGCCCTTTCCTCACTCCCGCCTCTTCTTTCCGCAGTCTCTCTAGCACGGCGCTTCCTTGCTCTGTTCACCTGTCGCTCCTTACCTGTTCCTCTCTGGATGTCTCTCTTTATTCTTCCTTCTGCTCTTCGCTCCCTCTCCGCGCGGCTTTCGAGAGCTCCCTTTTCTCCCCCT
>NW_011892864.1:7272-9513 GCF_000151845.1 Pteropus vampyrus
GGACTAGTGTTTGACCAAAAACTGGGTCAGGTTGACACATAAAATTAATCATCACAAGTGTGAATCAAGTCAAGCCTAGATCTTTGTATGAATCTCTTCTAAATATTCTTCCTCTGGATCAATTTCCTATGCCTACACTATTTTTAACTAATGCTAACACTAATCAGTAGGTCATCAATTTGAGGCTTTAAAAAATAGCGATGTGTCTGTTACCGACGCAGACCTTTCAGGTATGTTCACTAGGATCAGGAAACTTTAACTGTCAAACTGACAAAGTTAACAAATCTCATTAATGTATCCCTGTCAGCATTTTAATGACCATATATCTATACCTCTTCCAGGATACACACACACACACACACACACACACACACACACACACACACACACACACACACGATTGGTTATGGTCCCGTTTGAGAAGCTCATGAAGACAATGGGCTTTCTACCCATAAAATCTGCACAAACAGGCACATATATGACATTCATCTTCCTGTTTCAGCATGCTTGCAGATCGTGAAGCCCATCCACACATGGACACCAGGTCCAGAAGCCTTTTTAAATGTTTCTGAGCATCTACACAGCAAGCACAGGGTGCCAGAGATGCAGAGGTGAAGAGCCATGGCCCCACCCTCAAAAGCTCACAGTCTCAGGGGGCCAGCAAGAAGAACCTGGTGCTTTCCAGATAAAGGCTGAACTAGGAGGGAGGGGGTCGAGGAGCACTGACGGGGCACTTAATTCAGACCTAGGAGGTCAGGGAAGGCCACCCAACAGCGGTGCTGGGACACAGCGGGAACCAGTGAGTCTTGCCCAGCCTTTCCAGAAGAGGAAACTGATGGGCAAGAGCATGGACCTTCAGAGAAAATGGTTCGGGATTGCTGAACCAGGATGAGACGGGAGACGGCAGGGGGAGGCTGGATGGTGCAGAACGCGGACAAGGGGCTGATGCAGGAGGCCTGGATGGGCCTTAGGCCCGGGGTCTGCGCATCATCTGGTCACTGTGGCAACTTCTCAACTCGGCCATTAAAGCATAAAAGCCGCCATAGACAATATGTAAATGAAAGGTGTGGACGTGTCCCAATAAAACTTTAAGAACACTGAAATTTGAAATTGATATAATTTTTCAATTCAGAGACCATTTTTCTGGAGCAGTTTTAAGTCTGTAAAAAAGTTGAGCAGAAAGTAGAGAGTTCCAAGACACCACCCTACACCTACCCGCCATCCAGTTTACCCTATTAGTATTTTGCATTAGTGTGGCACATTCATTACAATCAGTGAGCCAATACTGATGCATTATTATTAACTAAAGTCCATAGTTTACACCAGGGTTCACCCTTGGTGCTGTACATTCTATGGTTTTTGACAAATGTATAATGACAAGTATTTACTATTACGCTATCACACAGAATACTTTTACACAGAATAGTTTCACTGCCTTAAAAATCCACCCTGTTCCATTATTTATCCCTACCTTTCTTCTGCCAGCTGCTGGCAACCACAGATCATTTTACTCTCTCCAGAGCTGCCTTTTCCAGAATGTCACGTAGTTGGAATCATACCGTATACAGCCTTTCAGACTGGTTTCTTTCACTTGGCATCATGCATTTAAAGTTCTTCCATATCGTTTCATGACTCGATAGCTCATTTATCTATAGTGCTGAATAATAGCCCATTGTCTGGATGTGCCACAATTTATTAATCCATTCACCTATCGAGGGACATCTTTGTTACTTCCAAGTTTTGGCAATTATGACCAAAGCTTCTATAAACATTCGTATGCAGGTTTTTATGTGATCTGAAGTTTTTAGCTCACTTGGGTAAATACCAAGCAGCACAATTGCTGGATCCTATGGCAACAATATGTTTAGTTTGGTAAGACGCTGCCAAACTGTCTTCCAGAGTGGTTGTACCATTTTGCAATCCCACCAGCAATGAATGACTGTTCCCGTTGCTCCACATCCTCATCAGCATTAAGTGTTGTCAGTATTTTGGATTTTAGACATTCTATGAGGTGTGCAGTGGCAACTCATTGCTGTTTTAATTTGCAATTCCTTAATAGCATATGATGTTGAGCATCTTTTTATATGTTTATTTGCCACCTGTCTATCTTCTTTGGTGAGGTGTCCTTTGCCCATTTTTTTCATTGGGTTGTTTGTTTTCTTGTTGAGTTCGAAGACTTCTTTGTATATTTTGGATAAAGTCCATATAACTTTCAGATCACAATCTTTTGATTTTTTTCCA
>NW_011892865.1:0-332 GCF_000151845.1 Pteropus vampyrus
ATCTAAGATAACACACCCTTGGAATGTTAGCGTAATCCCGTTTTTCCAGACCCCTGGCAGCACAGCCCACTGCACCAGAGCAGGAGACCGCAGAACTCCTCATGGTTATCTTGTCCCCCACATACCAACTCTATGTGCTGTACATGTACCCCCCGCCCCACCATGTAAAAGTAATATGTGTTTCTCTATTTTGCTTTTTATCCAGTCTTAGAGATTTCCCTGCTTTGCTTTCTCCCGGCCCCTTAATCTCCTGCCAATGGATTTCATGTAACACTCCTTACATCTTCTCCTTTGATTCTAATGTATAAAATAAGCTGCAAAATTGCCATTCT
>NW_011892865.1:1841-3208 GCF_000151845.1 Pteropus vampyrus
TCTGGGACAACACCAAGCATAACAAAATTTGAATCATAGGGGTACCAGAAGAAGAGAGAGAGCAAGAATTGACAACCAATTTGAAGAAATAATAATGGAAAACTTCTCTAACCTGGTGAAGAAAATAGACGTACAAACCCAGGAAGTGCAGAGAATCCCAAACAAGGTGAATCCAAACAGGTGTGCACCAAGACACACTATCATTAAAATGCCAAAGGTTAAAGACAAACAGAAAATCTTAAAAGCAGCAAGAGAAAAGCAGTTATTTACTTACAAGGGAGCTCCATAAGACTTAAGGCTGCTTTCTCAACAGAAATTTTGATGGCCAGAAGGAACTGGAACGAAATATTCAAAGTGATGAAAAGCAAGGATCTACATCCAAGATTATTCTGCCCAGGAAAGCTATCATTTAGTGGAATTGAAGGACAGATAAAGAGCTTCCCAGAAAATAAAAAGGTTAAGGAGTTCATCACCACCAAACCAGTATTACAAGAAATGTTACAGGGACTTCTTCAAGAAGAAAAAAGATTAAAAATGTGAATTATAAAATGGCAATCATAACATATCTATCAACAAATACTTAAAATGTAAATGGATTAAATGCTACAATCAAATGAAAGGGTGGCTGAATGGATAAGAAAGCAAGATCCCTACATATGCTGCCTATAAGAAATTCACTTCAGATCAAAAGATACACATAGACTGATAGTAAAGGGAAAGAAAAAGATATCTTATAAAAATGGAAATAAAAAACAAATAAACAAAAACAAACACACAACAACAACAAAGGCTAGGGAAGCAATACTTATATCAGACAAAATAAATTTTAAAATAAAGGCTATAACAAGAGACAAAGAAAGACCCAGTAATTCAACTTTTGCGTATTTATCTGAAGAAGCCCAAAGCACTATTTCAAAGGGACATGTGAATCTATATGTTTATTACATCCTTATTTACAATAGCCAAGATATGATGGCAATCTGGGTGTCCATCAAAAGATAAATGAATAAAGAAAAGGCGGTACATATATAAAATGGAATATTCCCTAGCTCTAAAAAAAAAGAATGTAATTTTGCCATCTGCAATAACATGGATGGACCTAGAGAGTATCAGACAGAAAGACAAATGCCATATGATTTCACTTATATGTGGAATTTAAAAAACAAAACAAACAAACAAAACAGGAACATAGAGAATATTTTGATGGCAGGCAGATGGGAGGTGGTGGGAAAGTGGGTGAAAAGGGGGAAGGGATGAAGAAGAACAAATTGATAGTTACAAAACAGTCTAGGGGATGGAAAGTATATCATAAGGAACATAGTCAATAATACTGTAATAACTATGTATGGTGTCAGATGGCTACTGAA
>NW_011892865.1:4749-5649 GCF_000151845.1 Pteropus vampyrus
AGGTAAGCAAAAGAGAAACCAATGACAGACACTAAGAATGGCAGGAGAGACAGAAAATACAAAAAAAAGGAAAATTATAAAATGGAATCCAAGGGAGTAGAAAGGATACAGGGTGGGAAATTGAAGAAAAGAATGGCTGGAGTTACCTAAAAATTGAATTTTAAAGTACAAAAAGCCTTAATATTTGCAAATATTTATTAAATCCTAAATCAATTTTATCGCCATCTAGCCTGATGTTCAGTTTCTTACAGATAGGCCATTGGAATGATGTGACTGTCATCTCCGAAGCTAAATTGTATTGCTAGAGGCAATGTTAAAACCAATTTTTTAATTTATGAAGTATTTCACAGTTGTGAAATATTACAATTAAGAGCATCAAGGGGATTCCTCCTCAAACTAATCATGCTTACTAAGTAGCTGCTAAACTCAATTGTTTTTAAACTGCTGAAGAAGCGAATGTGTAATATGTCAGCACGTAGATATAATTAAATATGAAAATAACACAATTTCTTAAATTATTGAAAGACTGTATACTGTTTAAATCTTGGTTCCTTGTGGCAAAGTCATGTAACCACAACTTAGCTAGGGTACTCTTTGAAGATTAGAAATATTCCAGCTTTTATTCTTCACTCTATCACGTCTGTCATGTCTCAAGATGTCCTATTATTTTACATATCTTTACATAGTTTTATTTGCAGTGTGATAGCACTTGTAATGTGCTTAACCGGGGTATACATCTGTATGCATTTGTACACAACTGTTTACCCTAAATTTAACTCTTGCATATCTTGCAAGGTGCTCTTCTTGCCCTGATATTTTGAAGTTTAATTTTTTAAAAAGCTGAAATTTACTTGAAATTACCCAGTTATAATTTACTTTTTTAAGATTTCTATCATGTCT
>NW_011892866.1:0-1760 GCF_000151845.1 Pteropus vampyrus
AATATAGGACACAGCTGTGACCAATATTCCAAAAACCATTATGATCTTCCAAAGTAGAACCAGTTAAAAATTTGGGATTCAAAAACTGCTGCCTGAATTTTCTGAATCATTGACAAAGTCATTTTGACCATTCACTCTATTCTTCAGATGAAAAGACCTAGGAACAAGCATCACCTTAAAACCTATATAATTATTCCATCTGCGAAATTTCGTAAAGAGAGTCAAGACAGGAATCAAAAGTCCAGGAACATCTGTCAGCCTGAATTTTCTAACTCACTTTTTCCTGTGAGAAAATGATATCTTCTAAAATGTCATCATTAACAGTTCTAAATGTGGACTGTGAAGGAATGCTTATCTGACTCTTGGCCTGGTGCTATATCTATGTGGAAGGAAAGTCACGGCACAAGCTTAACCAACAAGAAAATCCATCGTGGCTGACAGAGGCAGATACAGTGTAGAAAGTTAATCAATAAGAAATGTATCTGATATATTTTCATTTTAAAAATTGATCATTTATGCTTTTATTAATATGCTGAAAATAGTTGTCACAAGTAATGTTTACATGGCACTTAGAAGTTTACTAAATGTTTTCACATACAATGCCACATTTACTTGTCACAGTAACCCTCCTGGTATTTTTATACTCAAGTAACAGACAGATAAGGGCTGAGGCTCTTACAGCCTTTGTAACTTTTCAAGATAAAACAGTGAAGACTTGCTTTGCTTTAAAAAGTATTTATCCAATACTGGGAATATGCTTTGAGAAGTAAAAGAAGCTTCCTGTAATAATAATAATAGTCTATCATTGTACAGTATATTATAATGTACAAAGAATTAAAATGTTCTTTCACAAGCACTTTCTCATCATGCTGCTGATATTCACTAATACAGTAAAATACCAGAACACATATCATTATTTCATTTTACAGACATAGAGACTGAGGCTTAAAAAAATTTAATGACCTGAGCATAATCTCACTGACCAAGGTTAATTCACTAAGCCATTCTGCTTCTTGAAACTGAAAATTGGAGAGACACAATATTGGCTAGTGAGTAATGTATTAAGAAGTTATATCACCTGCATACATTATATAATTAAAATAGAATAATTAATTTAATTATTTTTAACTTAAGTGAAAGCTTCTTCTCCACCAATGGGTAGTGTCAAGCTCCACAAAAGGAGAGAACTATACAAATCTAAAGCATTTAGCTCTTTGTGGTACTGTGCGTGTCGGGGTGGGGGTGTTTGTTTTATTTGTTTTGCTCTGTTTTCTTTCAAACATGCTCAAGCTAGGACAGCAACTCTTGAAAACACCAACTAGGAATAATTAAATTGGGGAGGGGAGGCAAAGTTAAGCAATAAGATTATCCTGTTATATATAACACTGGCAAAAAACGTCTCACAGAAGAGCAAGTCTTTCCAAAAGCAAAATTCACCAAATAAAACACTGGAAAATATAATTCAATCAAGAAATAATATTTTTTTTCAATTTGGATTTATGTCATTGCTTTACTAGGTAGTGGTAATAGTTTCCAAATGCCAATGTGTATTCATGAACGCTTTGCAAGTTCATGATGTAATACATTCCTTTTTGGATACATCTTATGTCAAATCCATCTGTCTAAGGCAGATATGCATAGTTTTACAGAACCGTATCTGCAAAAGTACTTCCAGTCAGACAAAAGTGGCTTTACAAAATAAAGAGGAATTGAGAGAAGAAAGATCGGTTATTGCTGTTTTGTGAATATTTCCTTTTCCC
>NW_011892866.1:4259-5560 GCF_000151845.1 Pteropus vampyrus
AGACTTATTTGTTATTAAGTATGAGTAGAGGGAAGCTTAATGTACTTGAAATAAATTTGAAACCAAAACAATCATTTGTAGAGGAAAAGAGATCATTTTACAGAACAGTTTTAGAGCTATCTTTTTAGATGAGCAGCCTTTTCTCCCACCCACAGAAATGAGAATAAAGGGGGCTGAGGCAGGGAGGAGAGAAAAGGTGCTTCATGAGCACAACTAAATCCTTTTCATATCTTAAAGGAAATAAGTATGCTCAGAGAGTAAATTGGGAAGACAGATTGTTGTCCAGCTCCTCTGGCCCTTGGCACCTAGGCTACATAAGAATGTACCAGAATGTACCATATGGCACTGTTGAGGGAGATAATGATATAACAAAGTATTGACAGAGTCCCTGTGGCCCAGGTTTTTCTTGTTTTCTTGGCAATATTTTTTAGATTTCCCATTGCATTTTGAAGTGTTAGTTATACCAACTACTTGTTATACTGTACTTCTATACTTGCAGTTATTAAAGAATCCATGGAAAGCATTTTTTAAGTCAAAAGAGGTGACTAAAATAGAAAAGCAAAAAAAAAAAAAAAAAATGGAATTGACATACACGTATCCCCAACATCACACCCAGAAACAAATCCTTTCCAAATCCTCAGCAAATAGTATGCTTCTTCAACAAATTTTAAAAGCAATTGTAATATTAGCAACAACGACAACAAAATCTTTGTAATAAACTTTTAAATAACTAAATCAATCATTATGCTTTCAAAATGACAATAGACCTTTCACAATATTCAAATCATGTCAGTTTTATAAGCTCACAAAGGAAAAAGCTGGGAAGGGAGACTTGCTTTGTTTAGTGATGAAATATCAACAACAGTAACAAAAGAGACATTTATGCATTTTTTGTTTGCTGTGGATAATTGACTGAATTCAACTTGAGATTTGACACCAAGAAGGAATACATAGCAGCACACAGAGAACAGAAAAAGTAATCCATTGGCAATTCCCCCAAGATTTGTTTTTTGAATTGTCCAATTTGTGACTAGCCAGGGAAGAATATTTCTGCTCTGTTTAAATTTTTATTTAATTAAATCTTTGTTTATTTGACAGTGCTGTTGCCTACAGTGACTATGTGAAAACTGAAACTTCTGAGGAAGCCAGGGTGTTAAAATTGTTGTTCCCTTTACTCAAAGGTAACATGGATTATATAGTCTGAAATGGAAAGCAAGCCCTTGTGGTAATATTGTCATTGAATCCTCAATACACAGGGCTTCTTGTTTCTCATTCCATTAATAAGATTCCATTAAAATTCC
>NW_011892866.1:7797-9074 GCF_000151845.1 Pteropus vampyrus
TGCATGAAAGCAAAAATATAATAATAATGGAAGTCATTAATTTTCAGTCATGGTATCCTAACCAGAAAAGACTCAAGGAGGAAAAATTAAGTTACCTATCATGAACAGCTATACTGATTATCCAAATACATGCACCACATCTAGAATTCATGCTGACTTCTCAACTTAAATATGAGAGAACACTGAAGGTAATTATTTCCTCTCCTCCTTGTGATGGGGATTTTTCAGAGCAGAAAAATATTAACTGAGATTGCAACCAACACACCAAGAAGATGCAGAGACCAACAGTCTGCTTGGTGAGGAGACAGCCACCCTAGGGAAAGGACTAAGGACTTCTACACTCATTCATTCATCCATTCATTCGCTCGTGAATGGTCATGCCCCTTCTTATCTCCCTCCACTCCCACGGAAATTCCCACCAGCCACATCGAACTGCTCATAGTGCCTGAGGCAGCCTACTCTCTCTCACACAGCCATTTCTGTAGATGCGCCCTTCCATCTGCACACCCTTCCCCAGCTGTTACTTATGACCAAGGAAAATTCTCATCTTCACAGTGAACTCCTTCCTGGCCATGGAAGGTGATTATTCCCTGCTGGGTAAATTAATGAATCGCTAACCACATGAATTAGCACTAAAGGACAAATAACCAGTTGGAAAATTGGGGGACTTTTTCAGTTTAGCAAAATATGCTTTAAAATTGAAATTTGGAACACTTTCTAAAGATCCCAAAAGAAATGAAAATTAAGCTAATAGTCCCATAGACAGACTTTTCAGTAGCTAGAGAATCATCTCTGGTCTTTCCCAACAAGTTGATAAAGAAATGCAAGGAAGCCTACCATGTCTGCTAGAAATTATTCCATATATGAAAACTTTTCATGGGGCCTGGCAGGGAGATGCATGAGCTAAGTCTCATTGTTCTAATTATCACGCTCCTGGCAAAGGAATGCAAAAGGAAGGGCGTCTCAGACTCAGGGGTAGGTTATCGCTTCCCCTTTCCCCCTATGCTGGTTCAGTTACAGAGATGGCCATGACATCTCTCTCCTGACCCACTCGTGCAACTGAGTCCTTGCCACCTGCAGCATCACTGCAGTCCAGACTTATGACTAGGGGGACAGTCACTCAGCACTAGACATTCACCAAAGGGAGGGAGATTGGGACGGGATAGAGAACTTTAGAAAACAGTGTGCTGGAAGGTAACCCTCAGAACTGTGACATGGATCCAGTTAGTCTTTAGCCCTCTCCCACTTCACCTCTGCCTTCCTTCCCCTGCAAAAAA
>NW_011892867.1:0-1357 GCF_000151845.1 Pteropus vampyrus
CCCATGGATGGAAGGTGGTATGTAAGTGCAGACGGTAAATGTGCTTGTGTGTGCGTGTGAGTGTGTATGTGTGTGCATGTGTTTTCAGCAGGCGCATAGGGGCACGTGGACCCTCCGGAAAACATTCTTAAGAGTCTGATCATAAATAGCGATAAAAACTAACACTGAGTGCCTGGATTCGTCTTTGGTTTTGTGCAGGTTTGTGGGGACCGTGTATGTAATTCTGACTTAGAACTGGTTTTTAAGTTACTGCTGTGATTCGTAATACTTAACAGGTGCTTGACCGTTTGAGATCGCGTAGCTGGGGATCGTTCCCAAATGCGTGCCAGCTTTCCCCGAAACTCCCAAATTAATTCGAGCACAGAGTTTACAAGGGGTGCAGTTGTTTCCAGCGGGAGCGGGTAGAAACCTGTTTTAAAAACAAAGTGTGAAGAGGACTCTCTCTTTCCCTCGGGGTTTGCCGTTTCCCAGGAGGCCTGAGTCTGTGGCTTGTACCTGTGTTCCGTTCGTTTAAGGCCAAGCCATTGACCTCGGCCCTCCCTAGAAGGTTATGAAATGTTGTTTTCTGTCACTGGGGGTCCTGAGGGAGTCTGTTGCGCTGGTCTTGGTTGATGGAACCTCTGGCGCTCCGGTGCATGGCGGTGTAGAGTAATTCCTGTGAGTCGGGGCGAATGGTGACTGCGGTAGAAAAACTTGTTTAATAGAACAAGTGATACACGTTAAAAAAATTAGAAGAGTTACATAAAGGAAATGCAGAAAATAAAGATCCTCTGCAGGTCTCCTGCAGGATGTGCCATACTGGCATATACGGATATTTTAAGCAAAAATGGGATTCTCATGTATGTATTTGCTGTTTTGTGGCCTGCTTTTGGGGTGAGGTCTTCACCTGTGGGTCTGGAAAGAGCATCATGGATCCTTAGGGTCCCTGGCCTGCAGCGGGGGGCGGGGGTCCTTGTCTTCGGGCGTGAGAGGTGGTGGAATGAGGGCCTCGGGCCTGTGGTCAGCGCGCCCGTGAAAGGACTCTCCAGGCCGCTCCTCTCGGATGTCACGCCGCGTTCTCGGCTTCCTCGGCGCTCCCGTGTTTCGGCAGCGGCATGCGTCCCGGAACTGGGGAACACTTGCTGATTTTAGCTTTTGTGTGGACGACGAGCCTGTGGCCTCCCAGTCCCTTGGCACTCTGCCGTCTGCTCCGTCCGTCCTCTGGCCCCTTTTTTTCCCTGCAGACACCCCCTGATTGAGGCATAACTTACGTACAGTACAGTGCACAAGTCTTACAGCCACCGACTTAAATGTTGCAGACCCGTGTGCACAGGTGCGACCACCCCCGCACAGAACACGTCTGCACCATCCGGAAGTG
>NW_011892867.1:3427-4924 GCF_000151845.1 Pteropus vampyrus
GCAGACCCGGGGATGCTTTTCGATCTCTAGTATTTTCAGGCTGATTCCGTGTGACCTTGCTTAGGGAACTCGTTTGACTCAGTGTGTGGGAAAGGAATCGACGAAATTAAAACTCCTCTACCAGGGGTATGTGCGCCAACCACAGATGACAGCGGGACCTTGGGAGCAAACGCCCAGCACCTGCGAGCCAGCAGGGGACTTCCCCCAAGTCCAGGCCAGGCTCCCATTTCTGTCCGCTTCAAGATAGGCCAACTTGACTTTGCTTTTATTCTCAAGCACAGTTCCTGGGTTCGTCCAGGCAGGACCGTTGCTGCTGTTGTGTGGATTGCTGGATGAGACAACGTGTAGACATTTTCTGTGACGTAATGAGCAATATTGTATCTGCGGGTCCCTGACTTTCGCCCCCTCATTTCAGACAGCTGTCAGGGCCAAGCCTGTGGGGCAGAGGCCAGTCTCGCTGTTGTCACACGCGCCCCCGTCTCAGACGCACAGGGCAGGGCGGAGAGTTCCATGGCTGCTATCTGGTCCTGCCTTTGCCGTGCACATACTGTGTGACCTTCACAAAGTCCCTTCCGCTCTCTGGGCTTCAGGTTCTCCATCTACAGAACATGCCGCCTAGGTCTCCGCAGTCCCTGTGTGTCTAAGAGCAGCAGAACGGTGTGAGTTTTGAGCCTGGGGTCGGAGTTCTGTGTGACCAGCACTTTGTGACTGTGGCCTCACGTGAGCAGCTTACGTTTTGTGGATTGAGCTCCTCTGTAAAGGGAAGATGATCAATAGTGATCTACCCCGTAGAGTTGTCGCAAGGTTTAAAGATATTACAAATGAAGTGCTTGCCATGGGGTCTGCCCGCGGTCAGCTCAGAGAGGAGCCGACATCAGCCTGCAGCCCCTTCTCCGAGTCCCACGGCCAGGCGAGTGATGGCGTGTGCGTGTGTTTGTGTGTCGGTGTGTACGGAGCCTTAGCCTCTTCAGGGCACCGTGGGGAGATCTGGCCAGGGAGCCGCCCTGAGGACAAGGGCAGAGTTGGAGCTGGCATCTCACTCAGCAGAAGCCGTGGGTCACCGCACCGCCTGTCCCTAACTGCTACGTGTCCCCGTCTTTGGGGTGCTGAATGTCTTCATGGCTCCCTGACTAGTTTGGCTTGAAGAGGCACTAGCCAGCCCTGTCCCAGCCGGGAGATCACTGGGCTGTGGGCCCCAGGGAGGACAGAACCACTGAGCCACTGGGGCACTGGTGAGGCGGCCGCCTCAGGCAAGGGCTCGCAGCGGCAGGCCAGTGCGTTTGGAACTCGGGTCAGCTCTGCCCTCGGACTCCCCACCCCCGCCTCCCTGGACCCCACGGTGTTTGTTTCACAACTGGCCGCCCTGCTAAGTGATGCAGGAAGTGGGCCCCCCGGGAGCAGATACAGCCCAGCACAGCAGATAACCGGGCGAGGCTCTGGGAGCCTCTGGGGCCCGGGCAGGGGCGGAGATAAGCGGAAATGCCGGGCTTATCACGC
>NW_011892867.1:6604-8592 GCF_000151845.1 Pteropus vampyrus
GCCGCTTGCTCCTAACGTTTTATTACATCTTAATTACATGATATTGTATACTGTTCCCCCCCCGCCCCCGCCAGTGTCCTCGCTTTTGGGGACTCTTCATCCTCCTGTTTCAGATTTGGGCCTGAGTCGAACCTGGAGCTAAGTTTTTTGTTTCGTCCCTCATTTTGCCGGAGTTCCTTAAAACAGCTTCCTTCGGAAGGGTGCGTACAGTTTTTACACCTTCGCAAGTCTTGAGGCTCTTCATCCCGTCCTCTGGCGACGGTGCGATGTCTTCATTCTTTCTGAATTTTTCAGCCAGCCTGTCTTCCGACATCCATTTCTTTTAGCATGAAGAGTCTGATGTCATTCTGGTTTCAGTCCTTTGGTGCGTGATTTTTTTTCTTTTAAATTTTGGGAAGCTTTTATAATCTCCCCTTTGCCTGTGACTCTCGCTGCGCCTGGCGCATAGGGGACAGTTGGGAAGAAGCCACATCAGCCCTCAGCTCCTGAACTCATTTCTCCTGTGGGTGAAAGGGATTAAAGCAGGTCCTCCTGGTCACCCCTTGCCAACAGAGAAGCCTCGATTGAGGTTTCTTGTTGGCACATTCTGCGCTTTCTCCCAGGGGGCCCCAGCTTGCTTCTGGGCATGGTCACGGTTTCCTGCCCTGTTCCCATCTGACCGTTCTGGGAGGACCCAGCCGCCGCCCCCTTCCGCGGGGCTCCCGATGGCCGTCCAGCCTCCTGCCTCTGCCGGAGCCTCCTTCCTTCATTCCGTCACACACCTGTGCTGAAGATCCCCCCATGTGCACTGGGCATGCTGGTGTCCCGGAGGATCGAGACAAGCCCGAGGGGCACTGTTCTGGCCTCAGGGAACTTGAAGGTGGTTTCAGAACAGTGGATGACATAGCAGTCACGTGTCCAGTAAACCAGCTGCCTTGCAATCACTCGTTACATCAGGGAGACCCGGTGCAAACCCTTTTGTACTTTAAATGATTAGCTCTTGGTAGAGGTCACGTGTCTGGGACATTCATTTGTTTCCTTTGGGTGCATGTGGACTTTCTTGATTCCTTACCAGGCTTCGTGAACCCAGGGCTTGCCTAGGTGCAGGTCACCCCGAGATCTGCATAGCAGCCATCGTAATGGAGCGGCCTGTGCTGCACACTGGTAACTCTTTCCTAGGGACTGGGTCTGTCTCTTTAGACTGGCGGGGACTTTACAACATCTGTAGGACAGACACTGGGTTGAGTATTAGACTGTCTGGGGTTTCTCTGGGCAGCTGCTTCCCAAAGTTTGATCCAGGGAACCCTGTTCCACAGGGAAGTGTTACACGGAGGTGTGGGGGGAACAGATGCCGGTGGCGGGCGAGGTCCAGCCGCGGTGCCCGTGAACCCCCGAGGGGCTGGAGCACAGCGTTCTCCAAGTCGCTTTTTCAAGCAGAGTTTGTGTGTTTGTTTTAAATCACAGTGAGTGACAACATCTGACAGCGAATATAGCAACCCTCTCGTGAGCAGGCTCTGGGCCATTCTACCAATGACACCCAGGACTGTGCGCCCCGGAAGTGGGTCTGGATTTCTGCGTGGGCTGCCCCGGGCAACTGTCCCACAGACGGGTGGGCAGCGAGGGGCTGTGGTCCAGCTGCATTGCGTAGCAGGCACGCTGCGCTTAGGGGTCGCCTGGAGCTTAGAATAGCAAAAGCATCTGAAGGTGCTTTTGGATGTCCGATTGTCAGATCAGAGTTTATTCTCATAATTGCTCCCGTTCAGAGGGACACGATGTCCCCCCCCCCGATGCCAGCATCGACTGCAGCTGGACTCTCCTCGGGAGGCCGTGTGCCTGGCAGCCTTGGGCAGATTCCCGCTCTGGCCTCGCTGTCTTTCTGGGAGGGCCTGGAAGAGAACGGTGGCCATCAGCAGTGCCCCGGCAGCCCAGGACCCTGTGGCACGCCCTCGCGGCCACCTCAGCGTCTGCTTGAGCATCTCTCTGTGTCTGCTTTATTTCATGTCGCCTCT
>NW_011892868.1:0-674 GCF_000151845.1 Pteropus vampyrus
CCGGCTCTGTGTTCGAGACGCCTCAGAGCTCCAGCTCTGTCGCTTGGGCCCCATGCCCAGAGCTTCGACTCTGCCCCCAGCGCCCGGCCAAGCCCGGAGCCCCCGCCCGCCCCGGGACGCTGGCCTCCGTCCGGTGGCTCTCACTGCTGTCACAGCTCTCGGGGGGCTTTAAAAGTAGGGACCCCCATGACTTTAACCCGCCGAAGCCGCTTCCCCACCCCCAGGGCCGTGGGGCCCTGGGCGTCCAGAGGAGGGAGATACTCCTGCGTGGGACTTCTGTCCTCAGCTGAACACGGCTGCAGGGGTGAGGCCCGCGGGGGAGGGGGGAGGGGAGGCGCTGGCAGGAGGTCCAGAGAAGGACGTGGGCGCAGCGATGCGGTCAAGCCAGGCAGCGTGCACAGGAGGGCAGCGTGGCGTCCGGGATTGGGTACTGGCTCCGTCGCTGGTTGTCTTGGCCTCGGCGTCCCCATCTGCACGATGGGGTGGGATAGGTGGCCTCTGGGGCTCCCCAGGGCCCGAGTGAGCAGGCGAGGGCCCACCCATGGGCCAGGAGCTGGCATGGTTTGAGAGCACCAAGCGTGGCTGGCACTCGTCGGTCACGTGCCAACGGCCAAGCCCTGTGCTGCTCCCTATGCCAAGCCAGGGATGGGGGAGGGGATGTGGGCCGCCCCCGA
>NW_011892868.1:1690-1977 GCF_000151845.1 Pteropus vampyrus
GGCACAGTCCCGATGGGTGCGCGTGGAAGAGGCCAGGCCGGGGTCTCAGGAGGAGGCACAGCCAGAGTGAGCCAGGCTGGGGGAGCCTGCACAGGAAGCCCTCAGCCCCCAGCAGCCCAGGCGGGAGGGCCAGCGGGGGGCAGGGGGTGTCTGACTGGAGAGGGTCTTCAGGGAGACTGGGGGGGAGTCGGGGGGGGAGCCTGGGCTAGCAGGGAAACCAGGGAGTCACAGGGCTGGGGAGCACACAGCGGCTCCGAAGGGTCCCGGAGGAGGGGTGTCTGGACACG
>NW_011892868.1:5502-6631 GCF_000151845.1 Pteropus vampyrus
GCGGGGGTGCCGGAGGTGGGGGGCAGCCAAGCACGCCCTCCCCACGCCGCCCCCCGCCGAGCGCCCGAGGCTCCAGCTGGGCCGACGCCCGTCGCAGGCACCCGGCCACAGCTGGAACCCATTAGGCCCCAGCGCCTCCTGGGACGCCTCTGCTAATAAGTGACCCTCTGTAAGTGCTAGGAACGAGTCAAGTTCAGGCCGCTGCTGCTTTCCCGTCAGCGGGTGGCGCCGCGGATACCCGGGGGAGCGAGGGAGGACGGGAGGCCAGGGGCAGGGCCTCCTGGCCTAGGAGGGCGAGCTTCCTGCAGCTGGCGCCTGTGGCCTGGGGGCTCTTGCCACCTACTGGGCCTCAGTTTCCCCCTGTACAGATACGGGGTTCAGAGCAAACAGTGGCTGAGCCCCTTCCTGCCGCCTGTCCTCCAGGGAGGCCTGGAGGCCCCGGTGGCCTTGACACTGGGTCCTTGTTTGGCCCAGAGGAGCGGCAGGCACATCCTCCCCTCCCCCCAAGGAGGCTGCTCCCGACCACCCAGAGTAGGACTGAAGGGTGTCACCTGAGGGGGACCTTGAGTGACGTCACCTCCCGAAGACCTCCCAGGGGACTCAAAGTCAACCCTCCCATCCCCCCGCCCCCTACCCCCAGTGAGAAGCAAGGCCCCCCGCGGGAGGGCGTGCTCCGTTCCAGGGACCAGCCCCACGGCTCTCAGTGGGGGGACAGCACTGTCCCAGAGAGTCCGCCCAGTGGACTGCCCATCACTGGGGTGCTGCTGGGGGGACCAGAACTGGCCTCACCAGTTGTCGTGCGGGAGCCGGCCCTTGGGGCGACCTCGGCAGTCTGGTCCTGAGTCGGGACCAGGGCACAGTCCCGATGGGTGCGCGTGGAAGAGGCCAGGCTGGGGTCTCAGGAGGAGGCACAGCCAGAGTGAGCCAGGCTGGGGGAGCCTGCACAGGAAGCCGTCAGCCCCCAGCAGCCCAGGCGGGAGGGCCAGCGCGGGGCAGGGGGTGTCTGACTGGAGAGGGTCTTCAGGGAGACTGGGGGGGAGTCGGGAGGGGGAGCCTGGGCTAGCAGGGAAACCAGGGAGTCACAGGGCTGGGGAGCACACAGCGGCTCCGAAGGGTCCCGGAGGAGGGG
>NW_011892869.1:0-347 GCF_000151845.1 Pteropus vampyrus
CTCTGGACCCAGTCAAGGTCAGGGGCTGAAATGATGGGCTCAGTGACCCAGGCCAAGCCACTCTGCCTCTGGAGCCCCATTTTCTCCTCCATACAGTCCTGAAAATGCAGGGAAAATTGTCTCTCTCTACAAACAGTACATGGGGCCCTATGAGCCACGATGCCAAACCTTACTGGGGCTGGGAAGCCTTATAGAATCTGATAGAGGGGTTGGACCTTTTCTCCATAAAACTGCTCAGACTCGTCTATTTTAAACTAATTCGGGCATTGGTCGGCAGCCTGAAACTGAAGGGCCGCACGGTGGGAGGAGGAGGCCCGAGGACCAGGGTCTCCACTCAGCCAGGCAGC
>NW_011892869.1:2105-4844 GCF_000151845.1 Pteropus vampyrus
CTGCCCCTGCCTTACGTATCAGGATCAAAGGCTGGGACTGGGGCTGGGGCCATGGCTGGGCTGGGGGCTGAGGCAGAGGCAGGTGTTGGGCCCATGGTGACTCTGGGACAAGTCAGAAGTGAGAGGTGTTGGGCCCATTGTGACTCTGGGACAACTCCCCCATCTCCCACTCCTCAGCAGCTCCCTCATGACCCCTCATCAGCAGGCAGTGGACCCAGTCCCTGCTGGCCCAGAAGTCCCTGCACAGGTCCCAAGGGGGCTGTCTCTGTTGGACCCTCCACGGTTCTGAAGCCCATTAAACAGTTGTTGAGAGAGCCTGGTCCTGGCCTGGCCCGGGGTTCAGACGAAGGAGGGGGAAGGACGTCCGTGCAGGGAATGCCAGTACGGAGGGAGGGAAGCCCCGGGTAGGGGCTGCCCACGGGGTCAGAGCCAGTCTGAGGGCAGGGGTGGGGGGTGCCGGTTGGAGTCGACAATGTCTGAGTGAAGAGTGAGCGAAGGAGTAATGTGGGCAGAGCGCTCCCAGCAGGAGGAATGGCGGGAACAAAGCTTCAGAGGCATGAAGCAGCACGCATTGTCTGCGAGGTCTGCGGGCAGACCCTTAGAAACAGAAGGTGAAGGTCGGGGTGGGAGTGGTCCAGGATAGGGCTGGAGAGGCTGCCGGCTGGGGACGGCGCATAGGCCAGGCCGTCTAGTTGCCTGCGACAGAAACTCAGCAGGCTGCTCTGGGCAGAGAGGGCGTCCGTGGAAGGCTGTGAGGAAGAAGGGCACAGAGCTGGAAGAAAAGCTAAAGACTCAGACTCAGAAGGAAGGGGCCCAGGGCACCCCCGGAGATCCAAGCAGCAGGAACTCAGGAGATACCCTCTAAATGAACCCTCCCCACCCTCTTTTCAATGGCCTCTCCATCCTCAAAAATCAAAGTCCTCGAGAGGGTGCCCATTGGCTGAGCCCGGGCCGTGAGCCCACCCCTTGGCTTGACTGGCAGTCACGTCATAGGAGCTGCACTGGGGGCTGGAGGTTTCCCAGAGCGAATCCCAAGCCATTGGCTAGAGAAGGGGATAGGGGTGCTGAGCAGGTGCTTACCTTGTGGAGGCTTCGAGAAGCCAGGCCTAGGAGTCTGGGCTTTACCCTGAAGGCAGCAGCCACCGAGGGGTTTCCCTTGAAGGCATCTCGGATCGTGCCGCAGCTCAGCGCGAAGGTGAGGCAGGAGGGCCAGAGGATGCAGTGGCTAACCTTCGTCAGCACGGTTCCAAGCGCTTTCCGTGCAGGGGTTAATTTAACGTGACGCACCCACGCGGTAAAGCTGTATTTCACGGAGGGGGAAACTGAGGCCCTGAGAGGTTTAGAGACTTGTCCAAGGTCTCGCTGTTGGGCCACTGCTGAGCTGAGATGCTGGTTCAGGAATCAGCACCCCGGAAATGCCGGGAGTTTGAGTTGCAGGGACGTGGAGAGAGATCCGGTGGGGGTCCTACAGGATGTGACGTAGAGCGAGCCACACTTGGGGTGACTCCATGAGCACATCTGGGCACCGAGCCTTCATTCGTAAAGAGCAGACGAGTGACCCAGACCCAGCTGGCCAGACCTCCATCTCTTCCCAGGCTCAGAAACCCCAGAACCTCATCGCCCAGCAGCTTAGGGCCCGAAACCACGTGACCCAGCGCAGCCACAAGCAGTGGGTTGTAAGGATGGTGGAATGATTTGCTTCCCAGTGAGGATTTTGTTTTTGGCCTGAAGCGTCCTGTACAGTCCCCGGAGAGCACTGGGCAAGGCTGGGAGAGGGACTGCGCTGCTCTGAGAGATTTTTCTTTGTCAGCGGGAAAAGCAACTGTCCTAATTACCAAGGTTTGACACCTGCTATGTAGTCACCCTGCCTGGCTCTTCGCCTGAAGCCTTTCATTTGCTTCTCAAAACAATCTCCCAAGGTGGTGGAAGCAATGCTCCCTTTTGCAGATGAGAACACCGAGGGTCCAGGTGGGGACGTAGCTTACCAGAAGGCACACGGCTGATAACCGGGAGCAGGGCTGGCAACCTAAGTTGTGGGGCCCGGTGCAACATGAAAATGCTGGGCTCCCTATTCAGAAAGTTAAGAATTTCAAGCCATGGCAGAACATAAAACCGAGTATGGACTCTCCTGAGCATGGGCCCCCAGCACCTGCACAAGTCCTGTGCTAGGATTTGAACCCAGGTCTAGGGATTCTAGAATCTTCCTTAACTCCACCCTACTCCCTTGCTAAGCCACCACCCGCCTCAGAGCCCTCTTCACTGCTCTGGTTCTTCCTCCTCCGCGTCCCTCCCACCTTCCCCAGCAAACTGCAGACCCCCGTTCCCTGCTTAGGGTAAGAACCAGAGGCTCACATTGGGGCTGAAAGGAGCTTTAGAAGCGAGAAGACCAGTGGCCAGATGGAGGCAGCAATGGCCAAAGTTATGCAGTCGGTGAGGGGCCCAGGCCTCAGACTTCCCAGCCCGCCTCTATCCCCTGGGCTTTGGGAGATAGAAACCCAAAGTAAGGCTGCCCGTTACAGACAGCTGGGAACCTCGGGAGCTGAGAGCTGGCTTCAAGGGCAGAACCACAATTAAATGGCAATAGAATCCCCTTTTAAAGCCTTAACAAGGGCTCCTGGGGCTGGAATTTGACCCCAAGGCTTGAGTCTCACAGCACAGCAGAAGGGAGGGCCAGATCAGGCGGCCTGCCCAGAATTCCAGCCCTGACTGCCCTGCAGCCCCAGATGCCCCCACAGAGGA
>NW_011892869.1:6842-7201 GCF_000151845.1 Pteropus vampyrus
CACCCCAGGGCCTTTGTACCTGTCGTTCCCTCTGCCCAGAGCACTGTTCTTCCGGCTCTTCATAATGCTCTCTCTCTCTCACGCTTCAGGTCTCAGCTCAGATGCCACCACCTCAGTGTGGCCTTCCCTGACCCTGGTTCCAGCTTACTGTTGGTTTCGCTTTGCCCTCGTCGAGTGAGTTCTGTTTTCGTACTCATTACTCGGCAGTGTCTCACTCCCTACGGCAACGCGACCACGCGGGGCAAGGACTGGAACTAAATTGTTCCTGCTGGACACACAGCAGGTGCTTAATAGATGCACAGGTACACACAGAGCTTTGCAGATACACAGCTTTGGTTTTGAGTCGTAGCTCTCCCCTT
>NW_011892870.1:0-448 GCF_000151845.1 Pteropus vampyrus
TGAGCAGTGTGTTAAGTGCTTTTCCCACATTATCGTGCATCCTCGGGAAGTTCAAGTACCACTATTATCCCCATTTCACAGGGGCGCAGACTGAGAGTTCTGCGGCACCTACCCGCGTTCACAGCTAACGAGGGCCAGGACGTGCACCCCGCGTGGGTGCCGTCAGGCCCTTTGCGGCGCGTGAGGGTGTGGTCTTCTGCGAGCTGGGCTGGGCTGAGCGTGCCTGCTCAGGGAGAGGTGGTCGCCCCTAGCCTGTCAGTCTGTAACCTTCGGTTCTCCTTGTCCAGCTCCTCAGCATCGCGCCCCTGGTTTCTGCCCCTGGGCCAGCACTTCCACGATAAACCACCAGGCTTTTGGCTTAGCCACAGTGGGTAGTTTCTGTCTTTGGAGGAATTTTGTGCCTTTTGGAAAGGAATGGCTGACCTTTTCATCCTTCTAGGGAAGTCTG